>NW_016804510.1:1702572-1747032 GCF_001698545.2 Rhinopithecus bieti
AAAAAAAAAAAAAAAAAAAAAAAGAGTTTATCTTGTTCTCCACTGTGTAAGTGACACCTAGAGCAGATTTGCATATGAAGTCCACAAGTTATTAGAAAATGATAGTAGTTGTCATAAAATACCTATCAAATTGATCTATTTTTCAGAATTAAAAAAAAATTAAAACATAATTTGTGTGATTATTTTGATAAATTATCATCTCAGAATGAGGATCCCTACAGTACTCTAGAAATTATTTTTAGCGTATTCACAAATATTGAGAATATTTGTGAGAGATATTCACAAATATTGAGAATAAGGAGAGTATGTGCAACTTTCAGGGAGTCTTTCCTAAAGCATTTAGGGATGACATAAATAAGATAAACTTTAGAGAGAGAGGGAAAAAAAAAAAAACACATACACACACACAAAAAAAAATCATCATTTAAAGTAAGGTTTTGCAAATAGCCTTAAAGAAACAAAATAATCAGTAAACTTAAAAGGAATTAAATGGGTAGGCACGGTGGCTCATGCCTGCAATCCCAGGATTTTGGGAGGCCGAGGCGGGCGGATCACAAGGTCAGAAGATCAAGACCATCCTGGCTAACATGGTAAAATCCCGTCTCTACTAAAAATACAAAAAATTAGGTGGGCGTGGTGGGAGGCGCCTGTAGTCCCAGCTACTCAGGAGGCTGAGGCAGGAGAATGGTGTGAACCTGGAGGCAGAGCTTGCAGTGAGCCTAGATGGCACCACTGCACTCCAGCCTGGGGGACAGAGCAAGACTCTGTCTGAAAAAGAAGAATTAAATATTAGTGGAGGAATTTTTCAACATATATAAGAATGGACATAGAGAAATATCACTTGGTCAAATACGTATAAGAAAGCAAAATTGCAAAACAAATCTTAGCAGTGCCCATCCAAGCTCCAACAAGAGTATATTCTGACGTAGTAGATCTGCAATCACGTGGGGTTCAACACTTTTTCTAAAGAATCTTTGAAATGTTGTATATATCTATTTTTCTTTCATAACAATTTCATTAATACTAAATAATTGTTCTTACCTTAAATCTGTGCTAACCGAGCAAAATTTGGATTATCTTCCTTCCATATTGGATCATTTTGAGGGAGGAAATGAACTGTTTATGTGTAATTAAATGTTCCAGTATCTGCAACACTTATATATCTCATTGTAAATTAATATATTGGCATCAGGCTTGTATGCTTATTTAATGTAAATCCACTCCTAAGAGATGAATTTTTTCTCTCATGCTGACAAAATCAATTTTCTAAAACACAAGACAAGATCCAGGGCCTGGCAAATCCACCAAGGTGATGAATACCACCTTCTGAGGTTTTTCAGAGATAATCTGAAGGTCTTTGCTTAGGGACATGCTGATCATTCATGTTTGCTGAGTGTGCCACAGCATTTTCTTATTATAACCTCTACACTGTCTTCTTTTACTTTAAAAAAAGAAGAGACTGTCTTTTAATAGTAGCAAAAGAGAAATACATTTTAAATAATCTCTTAAAAAGTTGAGTGCATTCCTGCCATTCTTATAACTAAATGAGGAAGAGTTTTATTTTTATTGATTGTTTATTTTATTGATTGAGTTCTTCATTTGTTGAACATGTACGCTCTTGCTCACTTTCTAATACAGCGTATACATGATCTCTGCACTCACAGAGTTTATGCTTCAATTGTATAGCTCAATGTTGAACTAATTACACAAATAAAATTATAATTAATTTTTTGATATGTGTTACACAAAGGAAGTACTGGATAAGACTAAGAATATTTGAAGCTCTAGGAATTGCTGTTTCAAAACCTTTGAGGCAGGAAAGATCACTTTTTGATCTTTAAGTGTATTTGAAGAACTGAAACAAATTTTGTCAAAATGCAGAAAGCTGCAGACAGTATATGTAAAAGGGTTTTATGCATGGAGGAATAAGACATAACTTGAAAATTGTAGGATTACGTGAAGTTATAGGAGTGCACATTATTTGAATTTTCTGATTTTTCTTTCTTAATTTAGTTAGCATTGGAAATCATGATAGACAAAGTAATGAGCCCCAAAAATGCTCTTGTCCTAATCTTCAGATTCTATAAATATGTTTCCTTACATGACAAAAGGGGCTTGGGGATGTGATAAAGCTCAAGATCTTGATGTGGTGAAACTACCCTGCATTATCCAGATGGACTCAATGTTATCACAAATGTTCTTATAAGAGAAAGGCAAAAGGGGTCAAAACTAGAGAGAGAGGACATAGGTCAAAGGAAACAGAGACTGAAGTGATATTCTTTAAAACTGGAAGGACAGAACATGAGCTAGGCAATGCAACATCTTCTAGATCCTTAAAAAGTCAAAGAAACAGATCTGGAACCTCCATAAAGCACAAGCCCTACCAAGGGCCCTTTCTTCCTGGTTTTTTTTTTTTTTTTTTTTTTTCCATTTCTTTCTTTTTATTTACAGTTTGTGTTCAATGCAAATCAATTCCATAACATAAGAAGTTACTATGAATCAAAGCATAAATACACAAACACAATATACGATCCAAAATAGATCTACAGCATTCTGGAATAAAGCAAAAGAGTGTTCATTCGCACACACAGTAGCTTCAGACCTGTTCAATCTGTTTGTTCCCATGTAGTTTTCCAAAGATGGAAAAAAATGACTTTGGCCATCAAGACTACCTAGGATTACAGGCACCCGCCACCGCCACCATACCCAGCTAATTTTTGTAATTTTAGTAGAGACAGGGTTTCACCATCTTGCCCAGTCTGGTCTTGAACTCCTGACCTTAGGTGATCTGCCTGCCTTGGCTTCCCAAAGTGCTGGGATTACAGTCTTGAACCACCGTGCCAGGCTGTCAAAATGCCTTTTATTTCTTCCTGGGATTTTAAGACCTCAAGAAACTTAAAATCATGGTGGAAGGTGAGTGAGAGATTTTGGACTTCCAGCATACGGACAGTAACATCATAAATTTGTGTTACTTTAATTTACTACATTCATAATAGTTTGTCACAGCAACAATAGAAAAGTAATAAAAATGTCATATGGTTGGATATCTGGTCTGTATTGTTAAAGATAGAGTGTTTTATATTATTTAGAACAAACTAGACTGTTAGCTTCTTAGGGAGTGGAACATACCCACAATAGTTTCAAGCTACATCTATAATATATCATATAATTTACTTGTTAATCTATTAAATGTAATGAATATTTTTAAAACTCAAAATGCATTAATTCTACAGATCTGCCTTAAAATCAAATATTAGTTCTCATGTCTCTTACTCCTTCCGGCTTTTATCAGTTATAAATGTTCTGCCTGTGGAACTTCAGGCTAAGACCAGAAAGCAGAACTCTCTCTCTTTTGTATGGGGATGGGGCAAACATCTTTGGGGAATGCATTAGTCCATTCTCATGCTGCTGTAAGGAACCCCCAGGGACAGGGTCATTTATAAAGGAAGGAGGTTTAATTGACTCACAGTCAACGGTGGGGGAGGCCTCAGGTAACTTAAAATCATGGCAGAAGGAAGCAAAGTACCTTCTTCACAAGGCGGAAGGGGAAAGAGCAGCAGAGCGAAGTGGGAAAGCCCCTTATAAAACCATCAGATCTCATGAAAGTCACTCACTGTCACGAGAACAGCATGGGTGAAACTGCCCCCATGAGTTAACTTCCTTCCCTTAGTCTCTCCCTTGACCCGTGGGGATTATGGGGATTACAATTCAAGCAGAGATTGTGGGTGGGGACACAGCCAAACCATATTAGGGAAGTTTCCTATGACTCTCAAGGCAATTAAAATTCGTACTTATCCTTTCCTAAGAGACCTGTGTTTAGAATCTGACCTAATTTATTTGACTTAGATTTAACTTTTACAACATGTATGATTCGAAATAAGTTAATTGAACTCTCTTGGTTTCTTTATGAATAAAATAGGATACATTTTTGTTATAGGTTTGAAATGATTATGAAATGAGATGATCCTGTTTTGTTTTGTTTTGAGACAGAGTTTCACTCTTGTTGCCCAGTCTGGAGTGCAATGGCATGATCTCGGCTCACTGCAACTTCCACCTCCAAGCTTCCACCGTTCTCCTGCCTCAGCACCCCAAGTAGCTAGGATTAAAGGCATGTGCCACCACGCCTGGCTAATTTTTTGTATTTTTAGTAGGGACAGCGTTTCACTGTGTTGGTCAGGGCTGGTCTCGAACTCCTTACTTCAGGTGATCTATCGCCTCGGCCTCTCAAAGGTGGGATTACAGGTTTGAGCCACCACACCCGGCCCGAGATGATGCTTTTAAAGTAAGTTAACAAAGTGCCTGGCACACAGATGGTGCTGAAGGATCTCTGTTATTCTTCCATTATTCTCCCTCCTCCTTTCCTCTCATTAAATCTCTTCCATTGTATAACTGGTCTAACAGGGGGGTTCCCTAGACAGGTTACCATAGCTAAGTGAACCTAAGACTGTTTTAGGTTCAGAAAGCAGAGATAAAGCCAGAAAGCTAGTATGAATGAATACTAATATTTCAATATCAAAATCAGGCTTGAAGAAGAATGACTTTACGGAGTATATTTTGATGTGCTCTTGAGTATTACACTGTGGATGGACTGATAATTCCTCAAGCACTATTAATACTAACTTTTTTGATTTCACAGTCAGTGCTGTCTGTGCATTGCGATGTCATGAGACAGGAACTGTAAATGTCAGCATCCCCTCCTGTTTCTCTAACAAGTATCTAAAAGGAACCAACTGAGAGTGACAGGGGCTCAATCAGATGGACGTAGCTGTTACTGAATTGGTGCTAGATAAATACTATATGAGTTATAGAATAATGGGGCTGAGGGTATGAAGCATAGTGTATTTGTAACATCATCCATGTCAAATGTTTCTTGGTTAACATCATTTTCGTGGAAATGTAGTAGACATAAAAGAAGGATCTTTTTCTGCCTTGCTGTATGTGTGCACATGTGTGCGTTTGTCATTTTATTTAATTTAGAGTAGAACAAAGTAGGATATCTCTGCATTTTCCAGCCTGTCATCTATTTCAGTAAAGACAGGGAAAAAATGCTTTTTGAATTTTGAGAGGCCATTGGTAACTATACATCCTGACAATGCTAAGCATTTCTAGGCCCAAGGGAGAAGGAGAGAGTTGCAATGGGAGGTGGTATTTTCTCCAGAGCAAACATAACAGATAAATGCTAATAAGCTATTCTAACCCAAATCTGACTTAAGATGGATTCAGACCATCTTTACTGAAATCCTCTTTGGGATACCTCATTGCTGGCGTAGAGAAAACATGTACTTCAGGGGCTTCTGGAGCCATGCCACACTCAGTAAAATGCTTGTTTTCTAATAATTTTCATAATGACTCTAACTGAGTAATATTGTACCTTTTTAATGCAAACTATCTCTCTAAAAGCAACTATAATCATAAATATAAGTTTTATATTTTGGAAACAATTGAGTTTTCCTTGCCACAAAATTTCCATGCCAAAATGTGCTGATTTAAAGGCAATAAAATTACAATTGTAAAGCACTGGCATGCGTTTCAGTCTTCATCATTACCTAATCTTTATTTATGTCTTTGCAACTGGCAGCCGTCAAGGGGTAAAACTGCATCATGGAGATATGACTGCAACTGTAATGCAACCCAGGATTGTAGATTTATTATGGGCAATCAACCTGATTTATTAAACAAACTCTATTAATGTTACATGGGGGATAAAGTTATTATGGGGCCCTTCACATTGTAAGAATTTATAATTATCATTTCTTCTTAAGAATAGAGTCACATCTTTATAAAATAGTCACCAGACTCTGACACACTGGGCTGTGTAAAACTGATAATGAGTTGAAAATTAAGACTGTCAGCAGTGTGCTCTTTAAAATGGCGTACAAGCCATTTGAATATGAAACAATAATATAACAATCCTTTTCTTCTCTCAGA
This sequence comes from Rhinopithecus bieti, assembly GCF_001698545.2. Lineage (NCBI taxonomy): Eukaryota > Metazoa > Chordata > Mammalia > Primates > Cercopithecidae > Rhinopithecus > Rhinopithecus bieti. The sequence goes on from NW_016804510.1 coordinate 1,708,501, forward strand.
AGGTTGCTATTTAAATCTCTAGAAAATATTCCTAGAACTAGTTTCAACCACTAGAAGCATATTATTTTATTTTTCACTTGAGGTTTAATAAGTTAAAATAAGTGACAATAATTTAAAGGTAAATATGCTAGGCACTATTTTAATACAGAAGAAAATAAGAATATATTTTAAAAAATATGTTAAACCAACATTTGTATTTATACTTGATTATATTATTTTCTAATATAGAAATTAAATGAAAGAAATCATACATTAATATATGTATGATTGAAACTATATTATAAATATGCATCTATGTGTGTGTATTATAAGCTTCTTTTTTATAGAATTGTTGGGAGAATACAACAAAGGAATTGCTAACATTTTCTTTAATATTATTACATTATGATTTCTTTTCACTTTTATTATAAGTTCAAGGGTACATGTGCAGGTTTGTTACACAGGTAAACTTGTGTCATAGGTGTTTATTGTACAGATTATTTCTTCACTGAGCTTAGGACCCATTCATTATTTTTCCTGATTCTCTCCTTCCTCCCACCCTTTGCCCTCTGATAGGCTCCAGTGTGTGTTGTTCCCTCTATGTATACATGTGTATACATGTTTTCATCAGTTAGTTCCCACTTATGAGTGAGAATATGTGTTTTTTGGTTTTCTGTTCCTGTGTTAGTTTGCTAAAGACAATGGCCTCCAACTTCATCCATGTCTCTACAAAGGACACGATCTTGTTCTGTTTTGGGTTTCATAGTGTTCTGTAGTGTATATGTACCATATTTCATTTATCCAGTCTGTTACTGATAGGCATTTAGGTTGTTTCCATGTCTTTGCTATTGTTAATAGTGTTGTAATGAAGGTATGTGGGCATGTGTCTTTATAATAGAACAATTTATATTCCTTTCAGTATATACCCAGTAATGGGATTGCTGGGTTGAATAGTATTTCTGTCTTTAGATCTTTGAGGGATGGTCTCACTGCCTTCTACAATTGTTGAACTGATTTACCCTCCAGCTAACAGTATATAATTGCTTCTTTTTCTCCACAACCTGGCCAACATTTTTTTTTATTTTTTATTTTTACTAATAGCCATTCTGACTGGTGTGAGATGATATCTCATTGTGGCTTTAATTTGCACTTCTCGAATAATCAGTGAAGCTGAGCATGTTTTCATATGCTTGTTGGCCACATACAAGTCTTCTTTAGAAAAGCGTCTGTTCTTGTTCTTTGCCCAGTTTTGTATGTTTTTTTTTTTTAATTGTAAATTTGTTTAAATTCCTTATAGATGCTGGATATTAGACCTTTTAGGATTTATAGTTTGCATATATTTTCTTCCACTGTGTAGGCTATTTACTCTGTTGATAATTTCTTTTGCTGCACAGGTGCTCCTTAGTTTAATTAGGTCCCATTTGTCAATTTTTGTTTTTGTTGCAATCGCTTTTGGTATCTTCATGATGAAACCCAGGGTTTTTTTACTTTAGGTTTTGCATTGAAGTCTTTAATCCATCTTGACTTAATTTTCGTACGTGGTGTAAGGAGAGAGTCCAGTTTTAATCTCCTGCATATGGCTAGCAAGTTAACACAGCACCATTTATTGAATAGGGAATCTTTTCCCCATGCTTGTATTTGTCAGTTTTGCTGAAGATCAGATAGTTGTAGGTGTATGGTCTTGTTTCTGGGCTCTCTATTCTGTTCCATGGCCTATGTGTCTGTTTCTGTACCAGTACCGTGCTGTTTTGTTACTGTGGCCCTGTAGTATATTTTGAACTCAGGTAGTGTGATGACTCCAGCTTTGTTATTTTTTGCTTAGGATTGTCTTGGCTATTTGAGCTCTTTTTTGTTTCCAAATGAATTTTAAAATAGGGAACTGTTAACGTTTTTATCAGTATATTTCTACATTTGAATTATGCTCATCTCATTTTCATATACTCAGAAGGTTACTAAGGAAGACCAAGGGTCTTTTTACTTTGTACTACAAGAAATGCTCCTTTCCCTAGGCAACATACTTTAATTTGGGACTTTGTGGCTGACCCTACCCTTTCCTAAACATTGGGTTGAGTCTGTGGCCAAAGGAGGTCCAAATAGGTTTACCCAATCCTGCCAGTCATATTAATTATATCAAAGTTGGATAAGAACTCTTCCATACAGGCCAGGTGCGGTGGCTCACACCACTAATTCCAGCACTTTGACAGGCCAAGGTAGGTGGATCACCTGAGGTAAGGAGTTTGAGACCAGCCTGGCCAACATGGCAAACCCCATCTCTACTAAAAATACAAAAATTAGCCAGATGTGGTTGCACACACCTGTAATTCCAATCTCAGCAACTTAGGAGGCTCAGACATGAGAATCGCTTGAACCCAGGAAATGGAGGTTGCAGTGAGACGAGATTGAGCCACTGTATTCCAGCCCAAGGTTAATAATTTCAAGGTCATGACTCTACTCCCACTGCTTGGATAGATTAAATGTTTGGCCAAAAATCTTCCTTCCCCTCCAGGTATGTGTTATCACTTCTTGAAGTGGGACTCAGTGAGTTCTGATTCTAAGCCTTACAGTATCCTCTTTGTTCTTTTATGCTTCCACAATCTCCATTAATATAGCATGCATCCGTTAGCACAAAGATCCCAGGAGAAGGATGAGGGACACATGATGTAGAACCACTGAGCTGAGCCCTACCTGAACACCTATGCCAAGTCAGCAGAATCACAACAACTAAACAGCATATTTATAAGAACAAGTGTTTGTTGTCATATGTTGCTGAGGTTTTGTGGCAGGTGGTTTACTAACAATAGCTAACCAATATAGTGACAAAAATGAGTATCACGACAATGGAAGTGAAAATCTATGGTCAGATTCTGAATACATCATCAAAATTGAGCAAAAAAAAATGTTTGTGAGATGAGAAAGCCTTTTTAGTATATACTAACATATTGAATATATAATTATACTTAATAATTTAAGTATTAATCCTAAAGGTTTAATAACACATCTAATTTTATATTTTATTAATATATATTTTACAACTTTCAGCCTCCAGAACTATGAAAATATAAATTTCTGTTATTTAATCCACCCAGTCTATGGTGTTTTGTTGTAGCAGCTTTGGAAAACTAATACACATATTTTTCTCAACAGAGGCCCTATTGACATCTGGAGTCAGAAAATTCTTTATGGGAGGCTACTATGTTTGTTATAGAATATTTAACAGCATACGTATCCTCTACTGGTAGCAACCCATCAGTTGTGATAATCCAAAATGTCTGTAGATATTACCAAACATCTCTGAGATGTTACATTGCCCCTGGTTGAGAACTACTGTTCTAAACTAAATGATCACACAAGCTCTCAAGGAGTTTTAATAATTTTCCTCAATCAAGTTCTTAAGGAAAGACTAAAACCCAGGCTCATCTGGTTCCAATGCTGACATTCTTTTCAATGAAGCTTATTATTTTCAGTAGGATTATACGTGGAGGAAGAAGTGAAGGTTAGAATATGGCCCAGTGGTGAATGAACAGAATTGAACTATACCTTGACAACATCTGCCCTTAATCATAAGCTCTATTCATAAAGCACTGTTGAGGACATAAGTAAACAATATGGGCTGATGTTATTTTAGATTTTTGAAATCATGGGTTGATGGAGATCTCACTTGGATCTCATTATTCCATGAAAATCCATATGTCGATGTTCCTGTGTGATTTTTACTTCATTTTTTTTTCTGTGAGCTAGAAGATGTCCATAATCATGAGAAAAGGTTTAAGAAGTCAAAATTATGTTAAGCATTAGAGAGAGGAAAGATAAAGAGAAGAGCAAGTATATTGCATGATTTTTAATTAGTTATTTGAGTATCGAATTATACTCTTACCTATTTACTTCTTTGTCTTCTGTCCTGTTAGATTGTGAGCTTCTTGCCATGCAGGGTTATGTTTTGGTGGTTTTATATTCTTAGCATTTTGTACTACAACTCACATATAGTCTGAGCTTAAAATACGCTGAATGATTAGGTAAGTCAAAGTACTACAGAATTAAAATGTCATATGATGAAATTAATCTGTGAAAGTAGAAGAAGTATGATATTGCAAAGCAAAAAATTATATGTCCCATAAAGATACTGAGGACACAGGATACTGAGCTTATCCAGTGGTACAAGTGCATAAATTAGCTAGAAGAATTAAATGAAAAAAATTCAAATATTTTACTTCCATCTAATCTGTCTATGATTCTCCACAGACTCGGATGAACTGTTGGGAGTTCTGAATTGAAATGATCTTGCTAAGGCAGAAATAAAGCTTACTAATGGTTTTTGTCTAGTGGTGTCAGCTTGGCTCATTTTTTTTTCTGGCATTTTAATGCTAATTTGTTAGAATAGAGTCTAGTATTCAGATGACTACAATAATTTTAATTATGTTTGGCCTGCAGCATAGGACCACACAGTGAGTGGGAGTAAGCACTTCTCAAATTCCCCAGGGAGTATTTTCTCAAAACTGCATTGCAAGAAATACACGTGACTATCTGAAATGGAAGAATAGTTCATAAAAACACAAAAAATAAAATATTCAAAAGAACATGTTTTTGAGTAACTTAGAGCAACGCAAAAATAATTTGTTGTCAAATGTAGGAGGGAAAAGTGACATGGTCAAGAGATAAGTGTACAAGATGACAAAAAATATGCAGATTTCTGGGGCTATTGTCACAGAACAATTTTAAAGGTTTGAACATTTGAAGTGGGCCAATATAAAAGCATTTTTGTTCTGCTAATGTGGAGCTACTTGGAAAGCAGGAAACTTGAGAATATAAGATTTTATCTAAAAATAAATTTGGGATAATTCATATCCTGTGAGATTTACCTGAATCAGAAATATATACTGTCTTATCTCTAATAATATGCCTTCCTTAAAAGAAAGTGCCTCAATGCTTATCTGGTCCCTATACATCTGTGTGAAACTGAAAGTACTTTAAGCCCTGAGTTCTCGACTAAAAAATATAAAAATGGAGTCATAAAAATGGTAATAATGTTTCATTTTAGGTTTTCTATGACTTAAAAAACTGAAAATAAGAAATGTTGATAATCAGCTCTTGAATTCCATTCAAATTTGGGTAAACTCTCTCAAAATATATTAGAACAGAATATTTATAGGCCTAATGCTAAACTATTCCAAATATGGTTAAAAAAAAGCAAAGAAGTAATAATGAAAATTAATAGATAAGCATAATTATTTGGTAATGTTCTCCATTTTTTTTGAGTACCTTAGAATTTAGTCCCAGTTTGTGAGATATTTTTAAATAAGTCATAGAGTTGAAGGAAGACACAGAATAATGCTTTAAAATGTCTTAGATCAAATGTGCATTGAATTTTGATTTATTGAAAATAAAACATTTTCCGTATAAATGTTCGAGAGAAAATTTTGTTTCTGATGCAACGATGTTGGACTCATTTACAGAGCAATTAAAGTCCTTTCTAGGTTTCACTTCAATATAAAAGGGAATTATCTTCACTCATCTTTTGGTTATGTTTTTTATTCATATTTTAAGATAAGCCATTGTGATTTCTAAAATTTATAGGAGGCCAATAATAAAAATTAGAGCACTATTTTTATTATTTTCCAATTTCAGTGTTATCAATTAGAGAAAGCTTGATTTAGGTATTTCCTTTATTAATTTTTATTTCCTCTGAGGAGTGAGATCCCTTAGCTGAGAAAGAAATATATTAAGTTTGAATGAATTTTCAAGATATTTTAAAATAACTGAATCATGGAAGCAACTTTGTTTTTATCAAGAGTAAGTATATATTACTGAAAACTTCACTTTTCAAGTAGTCATTTTCGAGGTTTGGGCAGTTTCATTTTATCAGCCAGAAACTGAATTATGTTTTGCCATTAATTTTTCATAAGTATAGTTTTAGTCATCAACATTATTATGAAAAAGTTAAAAGTATCTACATTGTTAAATATGTTGTACAAATGTTTCATCTGTAAAAGAGTCTAATATATGTTGATTTACCTGTGTTACAGCAACCTCTAAAAGCTTGAAGGTCTGGAAGTAAAGCACATTAGAGAGATATCGCCAAAGGATCTTACGTTTTAAAGCATCCTTTTGAAAATATCAGCAAATTTTCTTCCAACTTGATTTTCTTTTTTTTTTTTTTTTCCATCAAATTTATATTAAGTTCCAGGGTACATATGTAGGATGTGCAGGTTTGTTACAGAGGTTAACATGTGCCATGATAATTTGCTGCACAGATCAACCCATCACCTAAGTATTAAGTCTAGCATCCATTAGCTGTTTTTGTACCAGTACCATGGTGTTTTGGTTACTGTAGACTTCTGGTATATTTTGAAATCAGGTAGCATAACACCTCCAGCTTTGTTCTTTTTGCTTAGGATTGTCTTGGCTATATAAGCTCTTTTTTGGTTCCATATGGATTTTAAAATAGCTGTTTTCTTTTAATTTTATGAAGAATGTCAATGGTAGTTTAATGGGAATAGCATTGAATTTATAAATTACTTTGGGCAGAGTGGCCATTTTCATGCTATTGATTCTTCCTATCCATGAGCATGGAATGTTTTCTATTTCTTTGTGTCCTCTCTGGTTTCCTTGAGCAGTGGTTTATAGTTCTCGTTGAAGAGGTTTTTCACTTCCCTCGTTAGCTGTATTCCTAAGCATTTTATTCTCCTTGTAGCAATTATGAATGGGAGTTCATTCATGATTTGGCTCTCTGCATGACTGTTATTGGTGTATAGGAATGCTAGTGATTCTTGGACATTGATTTTGTATCCTGAGACTTTGCTGAAGTTGCTTATCAGTGTAAGAAGTTTTGGGGCTGAGACAATGGGGTTTTCTAGATATAGGATCATATCATCGTCAAACAAAGATAATTTGACTTCCTTTCTTCCTATCTGAATATCCTTTATTTCTTTCTCTTGCCTGATTGCCTTGGCCAAAACTTCCAATACTATGTTGAATAGGAGTGGTGAAAGAAGGCATACTTGTCTTGTGCTGGTTTTCAAGGGGAATGCTTTCAGATGTTGCCCATTCAGTATGATACTGGCCGTGTTTGTCATATATGGCTCTTATTATTTTAAGGTATGTTCCTTCAATACTTAGTTCATTGAGAGTTTTTAACATGAAGAGATGTTGGATTTTATTGAAAGCTGTTTCTTTGTCTATTGAGATAATCATGTGGTTTTTCCCTTTAGTTCTGTTTATGTGATGAATTACATTTATTGATTTGCATATGTTGAACCAACTTATATCACAGAAATGAAACCGACTTGATCATGGTGGATAAGATTTTGATATGCTGCTGGATTCGGTTGGGCAGTATTTCATTGAGAATTTTTGCATTGATGTTCATTGGCCTGAAGCTTGTGTTTTTGTTGTTGTATTTCTGCCAGGTTTTGGTATCAGCATGATGCTGGCCTAATGAAATGAGTTAGGGAGGAGTCCCTCCTTTTACATTTTTTGGAATAATTTTAGTAGAAATCCACCTTGACTTTTCTATTTGCATCATGGAATAAAGTGATTTTAATCGAAAGTGTCTGAGACTATAAAGTTATTCACAAACACAACTAGGAGCTGATGGTAGGGGTTGTAATTAAAATGTTCTTTAACCACTTTGTGAACACACTATTCTTGTTTTATTTTCTTTTACCTGCATTAAAACACTACATATTATTATCATTATTTGCATAGGTTATCACATTATGATGGTAGCCTAGAATAGACACCAGTGTAAACTGCCACATGACGAATGACTCTGTGCCTACCCCAACTCTTTTATTTATTTAAGCAGGAATTATAAGAGGAAACAGATGGCAAAAATTAGAAAATGAAAATTGACACATGATGGAAAATATATAATGAAATTAGTTTCTCAATCTTATAAAACCTGAAGCTCATTTTGAGCACCACCTTCAGTTTGAAGAGGTGCCACATTTAGAAATGAACTACATTTCTCTTTCTTTTCTGCCTTTTGAAGGGAGAGGAGTCACTGTTCATCTATGACAACATAATTAATTTTATATTGCAATTACTTCCAAATGATGACAGCTATCAGTAGCCTGAAACAGCTTTGAAAGTGCTTTTTAACAATATTTCTACTTAGCTTATCATAGTAAGGCTTCCAATTGTATAATGATACCCCCTCCCCAAAATGAGATGCTTTAAAATTCACAATGTTGAAAATAAAACAAGTAACATCAGTTTCACAAGGATAAGATGTAATTAACTTTATTGTGAGTCAGTCAAATCTGGGCATAACTGTAATACATTTTATAAACTCTGCTAACTACTTGCCATGTAAAGATAGCTTATGCTTTGAATAGTCTTCCTGATGAAGCTTATCAAATTAGCTTATAATTAAATCAAACTGTAGTAAATGGTTATATGTAATCTTTTGGATACAATTAGTGCAAGAAGACTATTAAAAAACATATCCCTGAGACTACAGTTAGCCTTCAACATTTAGCCATGTCATTTAGAGCAAAGCTTTTAAATCCCAGTGTCAATCAGCCAACATTTCTGACATGTTTTAGACAGTAATTTCCTATTTATTTAATTCTAGAGACCGCCACAATTTTGCTTAGATTATACTTTTATACTTCTGCTGTTTGGATCTTGGATTGTGATTCAAAAATGCCATAATTAGTCATAATAGCAAATTTTAAAACTGACATTTTTATTTCAACTAAAACATAATTAATATCACTTCTAATACTGCTTATGATAGAGAAGCATAAAGTCTCTATTTTTCAAAAATTAAGGAGAAGTGGAATAAATCTCTTATCAGTCATAAATCCATAAATTTTTTTCACTGTACTTAAGCCTTGAATGCCAGTTCAGCTACTTCTTATGCCATTACGTTTAACCATAAGAATGCTAACAAAGTTCAGTCCCATCAAAAGTTTAAACTTGATAATCTGTAGTCCTTTATTATTCAAATAAATTTCCTAAGAAAACTCATTCCTTCAATAAGAGCCTAACAAAAAAGTATAAAATTTAAAAAAATACAGAAATGTATTATATAGCAAATCTTTCTCCATTCATGGAATTCAGATTCATCCATATGGTGAATTATGGTGTATGCTCAGATATGCTTTTAATTGAAGAAAAATCCGAAAGCTTTCACAAAGACTGCAGTGTATCAATTTTATCACTGTAATACATCACAGAATGAGTTTGTTTTCATTCTTTATCCTTGGGTTATAGGAACCCTGTCTCTCTATTGACATATGGTAGCAAACAATCTTCATAGACTTTCTTTTACTTTCCTTCTTTTGTAAGCTATTTTAAATGTTTCTTTCTACATCATTAGATATAGTAAATATTCAGTCTATTATTTCTCCATACAATTGTAGTGTATATATCAGCTTAATTATGCTTGATTACATGCATTTATAGTATCTTCAATATATAAACTGTATATGTATGTATAATATATTGATCACATATCTGTGTATCACATGTTCACAAATTACCATATTGATTCAAAAAGGAGCCACCTAATATTATAATTGTAAAAACTATTCTATTCATATATAGGCTGCAGCTACAATTCACCATACTTTTACATTTTACATTATTCTAAAATGTAAGTTACTAAAATGATAAATATTGGAATATTATCTCTTTTTTATTTTTTGCTTTTAATATATTCATCTAGGAACTGTTCTACTATACTTCATTGAAGGGATTCCTCCATTTATAAGTCCTTCCTCCAATTTTTAAGTCCTACCCTAGATATTTTAAATACCTTTAGGTCTACTAAATGTCCAATAATTTCATATGTGGGTCTGAGGGCCCCACATCTTCTTACACTAAAAAAGAATATTATAGCACATTATAAACTAATAATTAGTAGCTTGGTTTTTAATAACAAACTGTAAAAGGATTCTGTGAAAGAATTCTGTTTTTACATGTCTAAAATCTGGTAGGATGTCCATGAAACCTCAAAATCTCTAATTAGTGACATTGGATTAATTTTTGTCTGCATGAGATATACTCAAGATGAGTACTTCAAATGTCCTAGACTACCCTTATTTATAGATCATCACAATGTTGGTAAGCACATTAAAATATTTTGTAAGTCATTGTATAGAGATACTGTCCCTGATAAAATACAGATGGAGGAACTTTATAATAATTTAAAAAATAGATAACGGATAAACATTGGGAAGACATTGTATGTACTTATTCCCAGTGATTATATGTTTTGTAAACTAATTAAACATATGGGGAGGGGAAAGCTGGGAGAGGAGAACTTAATCCCTTGCTTATTCATTCCTTTGAACTCCCTGATATTTGAGATCATTAGGTCTAATGGATTTGAAATTCCATGCTTATTTTTTAAGTGAAGGTCTTGTGACACACAGTAGTATGCAGAGATTGCAGAAGATTTACAAAAATAAATGTATAAATCTAATTCAACCACAGCATTCATTATGCATTCCTTTTGTAAAAGGCATGTGCTCAGAGCTGTGGATAAAAATGAAGTGTATAAAAATGAAATATGGTATGGTCGATGATATAAACCAACGAACATAGAGAAAGCCATAAACATTCAAAGAGAATTTGCACACAGTGGACTTCAGATAAGACATTACAGTAAAGAGTAAGGCAAATATGATCTAGTGAATAGGGTGCTTACCTGTCAGCTAGAGGTAGGGGATTACTGCAAATTCTTAGCTGCTCTAATCTCAAATAAATAATTGAAACTCTCCAAGCCAGATTTTCCAACATAAAATCAAGATAATATCAAACTCGTAGGGATTTTGTTGGCATTAATAAAATAATTTTATTGATAGTGATTATTAAATTGCAAAGCATATTATAAATGTAAGTAGTTTATTATGATGAAGTGAATTCACAGTGGTTATTAAAATATGTACAGCTTAGCAGTCAGTTATTATATGTGAAACAAATAGGACAATGTCATTTCATTTTAACAGCTTTATTGAGGTATAATGAATATACCTAAATGACCCATTATTAAAGTGTACAATTTCATAAGCTTCCATATATATAGAGAGAGAAACTTGAAACCATAATTATTATCAATATGATGAGCTTTTTTTTTTTTTCCTTTTTGCCCCTCTACACTTGATCCCCCAAGTCCTCAGGAAATCACTGATTTTCTTTCTTTCACTATATATTAGTTTACATTTCTAGGATTTTATATAAGTGGACTCTCATGGGCATTATTTTTGTCTTACCTCTTCCACTCATCATAAATATCTTGACATCATCTCTCTTGTTGAGTGCAGCAACAATTCCTTTTTTAAAATGCAGAGTACTATTTCATTTATGGACATATACAATTTTGATGCATTCATCTGTTCATGGATATTTGGTTGTTTTGTGTTTTTAAAAAATGCTATTCCAAATAAAGCTGGTATGAACATTTGTGTACACATCTTAGCAAGGATATATAATTTGCCAAATTATATTTTGAGTTGTGTTCCAGTTTTTAAGAAAATGCCAAACTGATTTCTAAAGTGATTGTACCATTTTATATACCCACCTACATTTGATATAAAAAGATTTTTTAGGATTGTAGCTATTCTCATAAGTGTGTAGTGTTGTCTCATTATGGTTTGAATTTGCGTTTACCTAAAGAATAAAGATGCTGAGCTTCATATGCTTATATTCTATATGCGTTTTTTGTTTTGTTTTGTTTTTTGTATATTGAAGTGCCTATTCAATTATTTTGCCAATTTTGGCAGTGGTTTGTTTGCTTTCTTTCATTGAGTTTGAGAGTAATTTATATATGAAAATATATTCATCAGATACATGATTTACAAATTTTTTGTGCATTATTTGACTTTTTAAAAGTTTTTCTTGACTGTGCTTTTGAAGGAAATAATTTCTTAGTATTTATGAAGTTCAGTTTGTCAATATTTTGGTTCTATTAGAATCATGCTTTAAGGATGTATTTGCAAGTTTTGCCTAATTTAAGATGACAAATAATTTTATCTATACTTTTTTCAGATATTGCTATTTTTTAGCCTCTACATGAGGCTCCATGAACCTTTGTGAGTTAATTTTTATATCTGACAATAAATATAGATTCACCGATTCACTTTTTTTGCATTAGAATATCCAATAATTCCAGCATGATTTTTTGAAAAAACAATTTTTAACCACTGAATTGCCTTTTCATCTTTGTTAAAATTCAATGTCAAATGTAGACTCCTTTTTTATTATATTAACACATTTGTCTATCTTTATTCCAGTAGCACAATCTTTTTATTAGAGTAAATTAATAATAAGTCTAGAAGTCAGGTATTATAATTCCTCTCTCTTTATCATTTTTCAAAATCAGTTTGTCTATGTTAACTCCTTTGAACTTCTCCATGAATTTTGCATTCATCTTGTCAATTTCTGAAAAAAAAATGCTATTTGAATTTTGCATAGAATTACATTAAATTTATAGATTAACTTTAGGCAATTTTAATATCTTAACATTATTAAGTCATGACATAGATGGAGATGCAATATCTCTCCATTTATTTAGATCTTCCTCAATATTTCTTAGCAATGTTTTCTAGTTTGCAGTCCACATATATTTGCCCGTATTTTGTCATTTTCATCCCTCAGTACAAAATATTTTTGTTACCGTAAATAGTATATTATTTCACATTTAAAACTTTATTTTAGAACCCATTTTTACATACAGAAATACTGCAAAATTGTTCTCTCTCTCTCTCTCTCTCTCTCTCTCTCTCTCTCTCAGCTATTATCAATTTCTGTTCTATCCATCCAGTGTCCATCCAGTGCTTTGGACATTTTCATTGGTCATTTAATTGATTATTAGTCAAGTATTCTGATGAATGTCCTGTTTAGAAATTTCTTTGATGGTTTTCTTATCACTAATCTGGGTTTTGAGAGGAAAACCACACGAATCTGGGTTTCCTTATCTCTAATCTGGGTTTTTGAGAGGAAGACCACAGAGGTAAAATGCCATTTTTATCTCATCCTATCAAAGTTATATACTATCTACATGATTTATCCCTGTGGATATTGACCTTGATCACTGCAATATGCTTCTCCAGGTTCATCTGATGTATATCCTCCCTGATTCCTAGAAATGGCCATTTCTCCTAGAGACCCTTGTTCCTTTCATTGCAAAAAATTGATACTAGAACCTAAGATATGGATGCTAGGTTTGCTCATTGCTACTAGGAAAAAAATTGTTTCTGGGCCCTCCCAGCTGACAGGAAAAGGACATGTGCATATATTTACTAACCTTTCGAGACACACACCTATAAATATTTATGTATTTAACATTTATGTCTTTGTTAAGCTAAACCTAAGTTCATAGTAATGTTTGCAATTCTAATCTACTACCACATGGATTATTCTAGCCTCTTTTGCTAGTTTATCTGTAAATTTCTACTCCAAAATACAAACTGGTTCCTAGCCCTCACCATTCATTTATATAGTGGTTCAATTTCAGAATATATAAATAACAATAAGCAAACTGTTAACCCGTAGTCCTGCAGTAAACAACTTTATCAACTAGGGTGCAGTGTTTATGTGGAGTTCTTTTGCCTTTAATCTTACAGATTCCACTCATTTCCAAAGTGACTTAAATCAATTTATTTCCACAACTTCTTTTACTCTGTTATTTCATATATTTCTAATAAAGTTAGATTGTCTTAGCACAGTCTGCATTCATTTTCGGGATCCTCTGAACTTTTAAGTGATTACCAGCTGCCATTCCTTGTGTTCTATATTCTTTTGTGTGGTTTCATATTCCCTCTGACATTACTTCTCTCCTGCTTGAACTATGTTCTTTCTTCAAATGCAAGTCAGCTGATAACCGTTTTCAGCTTGTGTAAAACTAGACGTGTATTAATCTTGCCTTCACTTTCATAGGATGTTTTTACTGAATGCAGAATTTTAGTTTAACATTTATGTTTTCTAACAGAAGTTGAGAGAATTTGCATTCTTTTTCCCATTTGCTTAAAAAAAGTTCTGCTGTCATAATCAGGTTTTTTCCTCTGTATACAATAGATCTTTTCCTCTTCCTGTTTTGAAGATTTTCTCTTTATCCCTATTTTGAGGCTTAGTTTATCATATGCCTATATGTAATTTTTTTCTATATATTTTGCATGTAGGAATTTTTGTGCTTCTATGGCCTGTGGGCTTGGAATGTTTGTAAAATTTTAAAATGTCTTAGCCATGACTTTTTCAATTTTTACTTTTATATTTTCTAATCCATTACCTTTGGTGATCCTACTACACCTATATTATACTATTTTAAACTATGACACAACTCCTTATTTATGTGGGGTTTTTTAGTCTTTTTTGTTTGTTTGTTTGTTTTGTTATAGATAATGTGTATTCATATGTCTTCAATTTCACCAATCTTGTCTTCTGCAATGTCTAATCTGTTCTTGATTTCATTCGGTTAGATTTCATGTAAAACATTGTAATTTTATCCCTAGCAGTTTGATTTGGACATTTTTTTTTCTATCATCCACATTGTTAATTATGTTTTAAATAGTTTTACTAGTTTCACAAACAAAGGACATAGAATTATGACACCTCTTTCAATATCATTGCCTATTAATTGTATCATATATGTCATTTCTAGATTAGGTTTTATTGATTGCTTTATCTCATCACTTTGGGTCTTTTTTATCTGATTTTTTTATGCCAATTTTTTTGAAGGCCAAACATTGTGAATTTCACTTAGTTTGAAATGAAATATTTTCTCCTCCTATAAAATATTTTGTTTTCTTGTGAAACACGGTTAAATAAATTTGCAGCAGTTTGATCTTTGATAAACAGGACTAGAAATTGCTTAATTTTTGTTGAATTTTATGCTCCCATCACCAAGACAAAACACTTTAGTACTCCACTCGAAGCCCTGTTCATGATGAGGTTTTGTACATTGGTCTAAAATATAACACAATTTCAATGATCTTTGAGGTTATCCTCTCTAATTCTTTTTTGTAATTGTTTACCTGATATTAGGCAGTTTTTCCACATGCCTGCCGTGTTCCAGACTCAGGAAGAACCTTCTACAAATGTCCATAGTTCTCTCACTCGGGTACTTTGACTGCAAACTATAATCATTTTTCCCCCTTGGACATTAAGTTTCATCCCCTTAATTCAAAGGTGCTTTTAGGCTCTGCCTGTTTCATCATTCCTTACCCCATATCTTGAATACTGTCTCTATGCAGTGAGTTTGGACCATGGTAAAGCTCACTTCATTTTCTTACCATTTCTTAGGAATCATAGTTTCTCATTTTATGATGTTCATTGAGTTGTATTATATATTATAGATATTATATATTATATATTATAGATCTATAATAAAGTGTGTAATATATTTTTTTCCAAAAAATTTAGTTAGTTTAGGCAGAAATACAAACCATATAACTATTCCCCATCTTGGCCAAAGGAGAAAAGCATTTTATTTAATTTTCATAGTATTACTATAGTATAAACATTATCACAACTACAAATTAGGGCCTAAAGCCATAAATTAACATATTCTTTTTCCCATCTTTCCACCCCCATCATATCCACATTTTCTTCTTTAACATATTTTTCTCTACATATTTTAATCTTTTAAATTCCAATTTTTGAATTATTTAGCAATTATTTTCTAAAACTTCAAAAAAGCCAATTATTTGATATTTTGAATATTTNTATATTTTTTTCCAAAAAATTTAGTTAGTTTAGGCAGAAATACAAACCATATAACTATTCCCCATCTTGGCCAAAGGAGAAAAGCATTTTATTTAATTTTCATAGTATTACTATAGTATAAACATTATCACAACTACAAATTAGGGCCTAAAGCCATAAATTAACATATTCTTTTCCCATCTTTCCACCCCATCATATCCACATTTTCTTCTTTAACATATTTTCTCTACATATTTTAATCTTTTAAATTCCAATTTTTGAATTATTTAGCAATTATTTTCTAAAACTTCAAAAAAGCCAATTATTTGATATTTTGAATATTTTTTACATCAGTCTTTTGTATATTGTCTTGCAATGATACACTCATTATATTTGATAGAGTAAGTTGAATTACTCTGGTACCTAACATCATAAAAATAGAGTGTTCAGAGTTTATGTGTGATTAATATTTTATTATAGCTACCTTATATAACGGTGCCTCATCTGCAATCCTTTCATTCACTATCCGCATGTCAGATAGTATTTCCTTACTTTTAAACTATATTGCTGCCTCTGTCTCTCCATTGGACTCTTTGTTGTTGTTGATGTTTTGTTGTTCTTGGAAGCTGTCCTTACACACACATGTATCTATAGGAATTCCTGAATGGCAATTTCCTTTCTCACATACTTTTTGATCATGTTGATAAATATCTATATGCTGGCTACCATTTGTTATTGCTCTCAACCTTGAAAAAAATGTTTCTATGTTATTGAGAACAACTTTTTATATAATGAAAAATCAACGTACTTTAACTTTTTTTTACTATCATGTACATAAGTAAATACTTTATTACTACTGTGTACTATGCATAAATGTATACTTTCCTTTGCAATCAGACTTCTTTGGAATTTTAAATTAATATCTTATTAACTACAAACATATTATGTAATTAAGAGTGGGGCTATATACTGTTTTTTAAAGTTATATTTTAGAAAATCTGTAAAAGCTAGACTCTTCACCACAACATCTTCATGATCATTAAATTAATTATTGCTCTGGAAAATCAGGATAGGATTTAACAGATTGACAAAGAACAATTTGTTGACAAGTTTGTTGACAATTTGTTGACAAATTGACAATAAACAATTTGTCAATTGTTCTTAATTTTCTGTGTTTTCTTATCATAAGCTTACCTTTTCTTTGAATTGGTTCAGGAAATTAGACATATAGATTTGAGTAATCCTTTTCAAACTTAGAACACTAACATTTGTATATATCTGTTAAATATTTTATTATACTCAGAAGATGATTCCTTATGTCCAACTCCTTTTTAAATAAAATCTGTAATTATTTAAAAAAACAACTAAATAATAAATTAGGTGCCCACCAAGTTTACTTAAAATTCAGTTAAATTATCATCAAAGTATTAGTAAGTGTTAGTAAAGAAGAGATTCCTCTCTACTTGTGTCTTCAGGCAGTTAGGCAGATCCTTGTAAATTCAGGGAGATAGGAGACTGGCTTTATGAATCAATATTTGGGGGAGTCATACATAAGATTTTGACAAAATGAGGATCTCTTGAGTTATAGCAACATTTTAAATGGTGGACGGTGAAGGTGTTCTTGATTGGTCTTAAGCAATGACTGTCTCAGAAAAGCTCTGAACCAAGCCTAATGTAAAGGGATACATGATAGCCCAGAGGAAATATATGTATTGAAATTACTTGCATTATATGATACACAGCCGTTTCCATTCAAAAGTGTTAAAAACAAACCATGCTGAGTTCATGTCTACAAATAATTGGTATATTACACTTTTTTTTTTTTTAATTTGTCATACAACTCTACATGGAAATAAAAGAGAGAAGAGAGAAAGCAAAATTTGCCTGTTGGAGATATTATTACAGGTTATGCTGCCAAATCTAAGTTTAGTTTTATATCTCCTAAAATAATATTAAATTCAAATATATGAGAATTAATAGTGCTTCTCATCAGTATTTATAATTTCATAATAATAATAAAGCTAGGTAAACAAATATATACACTAAGAAATGCAATGCAAAAAAGGTATCCAAAACCAAATACATGCCTGTTGTTAAAAGAGAGTTCACTGTAGCTTGCCATATATACAAATTTTCTAGTCTCTTGCATAAAAGACTGATTATGTTCCATAATACTTCTCTTATAAACTGATTTTATCTCACATTAATCTCTTATATTTGTATAACATTAAGTTATGTAAAGTGTTTTCCTTTTTTTCTCTCATTATAATATGATCAGTATGGGTTAGAAAAAAATATCATTATTGTCATTGTACACATAAGGGCACAGATGAGCCAGGTTGGGTATTTCCCCAAATTAATGATAAAGGCTAAATAATAATCAAGACTGTAAGACTTTTAGTGGAATATTTGTTTTCTCTACCTTGTTTCCTCTCAAATTATTATGCCAAATGCTTGTCTATCATTAACTCTGCTTCTCTGCTTCTCAACTTGAAATTTTTATTCACAGTTCATGCACACATAAATAGACTTCCTTCTGCTCTGTCACATGAATCCATAGCTCTGCAATGTCCTCCTATACATTGTGCTTTGCCTTCGCTTTGAATTTTTTTCTTCTTATTCTTAATATAGTTGCCTCACTTCATCTCCCTCTTAAAAGAATTAAGAAAAGGCAAAATAATATGTAATGTTTGATTTACTTCTTTTAAGTTAAAAATAGTTATGCAAAGTAGCATATTTAAATTGGTTTAATTTGAGGCAACACTGCCATTAGATGGCACTCTGGGTAAAGTTGGCAATGCTATTTCCTATATTGGAGTACGACATCATTCAAGGACTTCCGTAAAGTAAATGGGAAAGAAGATTGGTGAAACTTAATAAGTCAAATAATTATACTGAGTACAATGATAGGTGAACTTTTCACTCTTTAAAAATTTAAGGTTTCCCTTTGAATCATTACACACCTTTACTCATCAAATAAAAAATTAAAATTATACAATGAACTGTTTCTCATTAGAATGTATAATATATAATTTTTTAAAGAAAGTACTTATATTGCCTTGTGTAGCAAAATTAATGTTATAAATCACTTTGGTTATACTCTTTCTAATGTAATGTAACATTCAGGAATGAAATCAATTAGTTTTGTAAAACTTACATTCATTTTAAGGCAATCTCCACATATAAACATGGATTTCTGAAACATTAAAATATTGTTTATATTTCCAATCTTATTAAAATAAATATTCTGGAAATATACTTGGTGCATAAATATATAATCCTTTCATGTTAGATTCAATATATTTTATTAGAAGTTATTCTATTTGTTCAAACCTTCTCATCTAATCACTAATATGTTGAGAATTTAGTAGGGAAAGCAAAGAGGTATAAATGCTGGCAACTACTCTTGAGAAATATAAGCAAATGTGTGCTTTTTGGTGTATTTATTAAATTCTAAATAGCTGAAATTCTAAATAGCTGAATGCAGGTAATAACATGGTCCCGCACTAATGTTTTCTTTCATTTATTTCATTAGAAGACAACTTAGTAATACAAGACTCTATCATAACAAAAAGAATAAAAGCATTTACTCTACTTCGAGGAGACCCCAGATAGCAACTATGATAATGAACTGAAAATGAGACAAATCTCATCTTCATGTAGTAAATATAATTTAAATTCTATGAAAAGTGCAATTTAAAGTGGAATAACCAAAAAGTTATTTCACTGTCTCACCTATGTTACTGTAATAAAAGAAGTTTTTGAAAATGAAGTGGTCACATGCTAAATTTAACATTTATTTTAATGTTTAGACCATATTCATGATTTATCTTTAGTATTTTAATTGTATTATCTATAAAACGAGTGACAGTGAATGCAATAATGGAAGTATGAGGAACCGGGCCGCGCTGTGGCTCCAAGCCTGTAATCCAGCACCTTTGGAGGCCGAATGACGGGCGAATCACGAGGATCAAGCGAGAATCGAGACCATCCCTGGCTAACACGGATGAAACCGCGCCGTCTCATACTAAAAATACAAAAAAACTAGCCGGGCGAGTGCCGGGCGCCTGAGTCCCAGCTACTCCGAGGCTGAGGCAGAGAATGGCGTGAACCCGGAAGAGCGGGACTGCCCCGGAGCTGAGAGTCCGGCCACTGCACTCCAGCCCGGCACAGAGTGAGACTCCCGTCTCAAAAAAAAAAAAAAAAAAAAAAAAAAAAAAAAAAAAAAAAAAAAGAATGTATAAATAATAATAAATCGTTCATCTAAAAAATATAACAATATTATATTTTACTACATCAAACCCAAGTGAATCCCCTCTCAATAACATACCCTGTTCCCTTCTTTCTTATAGCTAAATCTATCCAGAGTTTATCACTTATACATTTTTCTAATAAAATTTAACCTAATATATGATATGTTCCTAAAGTTAACACTTTTTTTTCATGAATAATGACATTATATATAAAATGAAGAGACGGTACATAATCCATGATGTACTTTAGAAAATCCTACTGAAATTGTTTTTGAGATATATCATATATAATATGTCAATAATTCTGCAAATATTTTAAGCATTATATTAGTTGAGGTACATTCATGATTTACAAAAAAAAATGTTGTTTAGATATCTTAATAGTATGTCCCATGTGAAACATATAGCAGGATTTTTCTAGGAATATACGGAAAGGAAAAATTACAGGGTTCTAGTTGACTTCAATAGGTAAATAACGAGCTGTTTTTCAAAGTGACCTGATCTGATTACAATTCCAACCAAGCATGGATAAGAAAGCCCCAGTGTGGTGATGTTCCCCACCTGGTATCCAGTGTTCTCATTGTTCAATTCCACACTGGAGCAAACCAACACGGCAAAATGTATACATATGTAACAAACCTGCACATTGTGCACATGTGCCCTAGAACTTTAAAGTAATAATTAAAAAAAAAAGAATATGCCTTTACTACCAAATCTTACAACAAGATATTGTCAGCCGTTTAGAATCCAGTCAAGCTAGTAATGTGAAAGATATTACACTCGTGATTTTAATGCTAATATTTAGAAATATAACTAAATATTGTTCCAAATTGTGCAATTGGCTTTCATGTTTTCTTTTCTGTGAAATCTTCCCACTTTCTATTAGTTGTTCCCTTTAGTTAATTTGATTCAGAGATTCTTAATATTTTCCGAGAGTGATCCTATGTTCTTTTACTAATTAAACCTTGCCCTATAGTTAATGCTTAATTTTTCTATTAATGTTATTGTATTTTTGAAACAGTTTTTCCCTGGTGGCCTTCATTTTAATATTTTTTTCCATCCCCTGTGTTTGTACAGTTTAGAAAGCATTATGGTTGCATGATTGCCTTAATATGAGGTCCCTTGTAGTCAAATTGCAAGATCAGAGAATGTAATGGTGTTCGCAGGGGTACGGACAGGAGAAAATGAGGGAATATGTAATTTAGTAGGGCCTAGGAAATTTCCATTGTTGGAAAGAGAAAAGAGGGTTCTAGAGATTTGGTGCACAATAGTGTTAATTTATGTGACACGCTCTAAAATGTATACTTATAAAATTACTAATATAAATACTTTTATGAATATTTTAATAGAATGAAAAGAGTCTGCTATCTTAAAGGTCATAAAATTATCTCTTTGTATTTTCTTTTAAATTGGCGTATGTCCTCTTCATATAAAACCTCCCTAGGTTCATCTAAAAACTGGTATTTTGTGTTTGTACAGGTGATGAATGAGATATTTCTCATTTTGTTTTGTAGAAAACCCAGTTGTCCTAGTAGTCTGTATCTAGACTCTATCACTCTAAATTTCAGGAACAAAACAAGAATATCAACTCTAAATGATTTTGCTCAATATAGCCGTGCAATAAGGCAAGAAAGAAGAATAAAAGGCACAATAACTTGAAAGGAATAAATACAATTATCTCTGTTCATAGATGATGCATAATAACCATAGAAAATCCTAAATTATCTTGAAAAACTCCCAGAATTGATTAGTGAATTGGGCAAGGTGGCAGAATACAAATCAACATGAAAAATTCAATTGAATTTCTGTGTACTACAATGAACTTGTACAAACCAAAATTGAAAACACAATATAATTTGCAATTGTTCCAAAGTAAATTATGTAGCTAGATATAATCTTCACAAAATATATGAATCTATATATTAAAAATACAAAATCTGAGGCAAGAAATCAAAGATAAACTATGCTCAACATAGTAGAGATGTTAATTATATCCAAATTAATCCAGATGTTTAAGGCAATCCTTATCAAACTCCCAGTAAGGTTTTTTCATAGACAGAGAAAAGTTGATTATAAAATTTAAAAGAAAAGTTGATTATAAAATTTAATATCAAAAGGCATAATCTCTACCTTAGTGACACAGTCTTGCTCTGTCACCCGGGCTATACAAATATTTTAAAAGAAGAAAAAATTGGGATGATTTACTCTGCCAAAAATTAAGGAATAGTATAGAGTCAGCAGTCACACCAGCATAGTGTTGGTGGAGGAATAGAAAAGAAAAATCAATGAAACAGAATAAAAACCTAGTAGTAGACCCACACAAATATGTCCAAACTAAGTTTTGACAAAGGCACAAAGGTAATTTGAGGGAGGAAGGATACCCTTTTCAGCAAATGGTGATGGATCATTAGTACAGCTATTGGATAAAAAGATAGAATTTTGACTTAAACATTATATTTTAAATACAAAATTAACTCAAAATAGATCACAAACTTAAATGTTAAAACATAATTTAATTTTATTAAAATATGTAAAATATCAGGGCTTCACAACTTTGTAAAGACTTTTATATCTGACACCAAAACCACAACCCATAAAATAAAAAATAAAATAAAACAAAAAACTGGAGCTCATCAAGGTTAATATTTTTACTTTGCAAAAAACCATGTTAAGAGGATGAAAATACAAGTTTATAGACAGAAATAAAGTATTTGCTAAACACATATCCAACAATGGTCCTGTACCTAGAACATACATGCATACCTCACAAATTTGAACAGAAAAAAAAATTAAATAAGAAAACAACTCAATTAGAAAATGGGTAAAACACAAAGATACATTTCACTAAAGAGGTTGCATAGATGGAAAATAAGTACATGAACCTGTGATAATCTTCATTAGCCATTGTGGAAATACAACTTAAAATCACACGTTAACATTACATACTTATCAGAATGGCTAAAATGAGAAAACAATCACGGCATCAATTGTTGGCAAGGATGCACTGCAACTAGATCACTCATACTTTGTTCAAACTTGTCTGGTCATAATTTTAAGTAGTATAGCCATCGTCAAAAAATTGGGGGTAAGTCATTAAAACCTAAACATGCAGCTAGCATAGACCCAATGATTTCACTTCTGGACATTTATCAGGAAGAAATAAAACTTAGGTTCACACAAAACCATACATAAATACTCGTAGCACTCTTATTCATAATAGGCAAAAACTGGAAACAAGTCAGCTGCCCTTTAGTAAGTGAATGGTTAAACAAACATTGGTACAAGCATGCCATGAAATATGACTCAACAATAAAAATAAAGAAACTGTAGATATACAAATCAACTTAGACAACATATCTGGGAACTTAAATTGCTACCAGGCCACAGTAATCAAGACAGTGTAGCATAGCTGAAGAGATTAGTGGATTAGAATAGAGACCAGAAATAAATGCACACAAGCATGTCTAATTTTTGACAGAGCTGTAAAGACACTTCAAGGGAAGAAGAAAGCTTTTTTAAGAAAAAATGTCAATCCTCCAAATTTGCATACTATGTGATGCCATTTGTATAACATCCTTGATTGACAAAATTACGGGGAAAGGAACCTATTCTGGTTTACAGGTATTAACGATGGGGAGTTGTGGAGTAGGAGAGAAGTGGGGAAGTGGTGGATAGAAAAGGGCAGCAACAGGGATCCTTGTGACAATGGAAGTGTTCTTCATTTTGACTCTGCTTATGGTCACATGAGTCTACACATGTGATAAAATTTCCTACAAATCCACATCCAAACACACACAAAGGAGAGCATGTTATTAGAAAATCTAAATATGGTTAAACAATTTTATCAATGTCAATTATCTGCTTATAATGTACTGTGGTTTACGTAGGATGTTCAGACTGAGTGAAGAGTGCTGTTTCTTATGACTGTATGTGTATTTACAATTATCATAATATAAATATTAAAAATCCCCACAATGTATGTATTTGGATATCTTTTCAAACCAGTCTGTTTCCCAGGCTGGAGCACAGTGGCACAATCATGGCTCACTGCTGTCTTTAATTCCCAGACTCAAGCGATTGTCCCACCTCAGCTTCCCTAGTAGCTAGGACCAGAGGCTCACGCCACCACGCCCATCTATTTTTTGTTTGTATCAAATTTTTGGTAGAGACAAGTATTCACAATATTGTCCAGGGTGTTCTTGAACTCCTGGGCTCAAATGATCCTCCAGCCTTGACTCCCCAAAATGCTGGAATTACAGGCATAAGCCACGGGCCTACCTTATAAACTTAAAATATGTATTAAACATAAAATTATAGTCAACTTATATTCTTACCCTATTCCTGAATATAAAAACCCACTTTAAATTATTTAACTCCAATGCAGTCACTTAACATTTTATACTATTTTGCCCAAGATTTTGGAGCAGTCTTAATGACACATATCAGACCAAATTTGACTTTTATACCAGCCAAGCAAGCCATTACATAGAACTAATTTGTGATAACTTTTTAGTCAAAATTTCTTTCTGCATTCCAAAAGTTTCTTCAGAAATACTTTTTCTACTATCCTCTATTTTTTCAAAGTACATAGTTACTGGTATTTTGATGTTATTCTTTTTTCGTTTTTTGTCTGAAAAGTATGTATTTCATCATTATTCATAAAGAATAAATTTTGGCCTACAATTATAGATTAACTTTATTGCTTTCTGACACATTTTCTCTCTGTTATAGAAGCCCCATACAGGCAAATAAAAATCAGTCTAAACTCTGCTCCTTTGTAGATAGTTGTGTTGTATACTTTTTGTTTGCTTGGTTTTGTTTCTTCTATATGGCTGCTTTAATGCTTTTAAAAGTGTTTTATGGGTTCTTCCATTTTATAAGAATATATCTTTATAGAGATATATTTCTATTAGTATTTCTATCAGGCTTCCTGAGTCTAATATTTAAGCCTTTAATCACTGTTAGATCATTCATGTAACTTTTATTAAAAAAAAAAAAACTTCGCTCACCCATGATTTCTATTCTCTCTTGCATGAAAAAAGCATTTTAACATTTTTATTCTTTTCTTCAAGTCCTTTTTACATTTTCAGCTTTTAAGAATTCTCTTCCTACTCGCTGATTAATACCTTTAAATCTTCCAGCTCACTAAATCTCCCTTTGTTTATTCCCTAGTGCATTGATTTTCAAGTTCATGTAGTGTGTGTGTGTGTTTTCAATTTCATGTAGTGTGTGTGTGTGCGTGTGTGTGTGTGTATTGGATTTTGTTTTCGTTGTTTTTCAAAACAGTATGTATTTTTGTTTATTTCACTTTTATATGTTCAATGCTCACTTTAATATCAATGTATACATTCGATATTCTATTTTCTGTCCAACATGTGCTAGTTTCGATTCTGCAGTCTTTGTTAATCAGATACTGCCACTGCCTATTTCTGCACATTCTTATTTGTGGTGGCTTATTTTCTCATGGACATATCATGTTTTTATTAGCAGTTTTTTTGTGGAAATGTTATTCTGTAGAAATTCTTTTAACAGTGGATTTAATATAGATGTCTTGATTCCCTAAGAGAGAAATTGTGTTTACGAGGCAGGCATAGCACTGAGTGGTCTCAGGAGGATGGAAAATCCCAAACAACAGCTAAAACAAGAAGCAGGCAAAGAAACCACAGGATAATAGAAACACAAAAATATGGGAGAAAAAATGGCCAAACCCCTGGTCAGGGTAACATGTCCATGACACTTTCAGGCAAACCTAAATAAGGCAGAAAGAGACGGATACTGGGGCTCCTGAAATCCCTTTCTTTTGTAGAATACCTAATGATTATTTCAACCCTAATTAAAGAAACACACATAAAATTAGAAACCTGAACTGTGTTGTCCACATCTTATTCTCATGAGCAAAGCTGCACTTCTCTCTTAAGCTTGTACTTAGCTTAGCAATATAAAGGTTTGTTGCCTTTCACTTCAGTCTGACTAGTCCTGGAATTTTTTCTCATGATGGTGTCAAAAACCTGGAAACCTGCTGAGGCTGGGGGTCTCAGCAGCCTCTGAAGACCCTTCTGAGCCCTCTGGCAACATTTATATGTGCCATAAAAGTGGAGATTATCAGGAATGACCACAATTATGTCTTCAGCACGTTTTCAGGCCGCATTGTGGTGGCCTGAAATTCAAATGCAAATACATTGGCATGACTGCTGTGGTTAGGAATTTTCTGGGGGAGACTTTCTACCTTTTTCCCCCATTTCCTTTTATATAAGGCCAAAATAAGAATATATCCCCAGTGTTTGCTTCCCTAGAACAATATTTTCTCTTTTTCTGGTTCACATGGTGATGGTTTTATGGGTTTATAAAAGGTGCCTCCAATCTGATTTCCCACCTCGCACAGACCATTCCCCTTCCACCTACAGTCATGACCAATTAAAACAAGCTTTCATGCCTCTAGAGATTAACATATACTTTTCATGGTAAACAGTGGATACGTAACTCAGCCCTCCGGACAGACTATGGTCACCTAAAGAATTCCTCTTTTTTATGGCTGCATAGTATTCCATGATGTATATGTGCCACATTTTCTTAATCCAGTCTGTCACTGATGGACATTTGGGTTGATTCCAAGTCTTTGCTATTGTGAATAGTGCTGCAATAAGCTGGAAACCATCATTCTCAGCAAACTATCGCAAGAACAGAAAACCAAACACCGCATGTTCTCACTCATAGGTGGGAATTGAACAATGAGATCACTTGGACACAGGAAGGGGAACATCACACACCGGGGCTTATTGTGAGGAGTGGGGAGGAGGGAGGGATAGCATTAGGAGATATACCTAGTGTAAATGACGAGTTAATGGGTGCAGCACACCAACATGGCACATATATACATATGTAACAAACCTGCATGTTGTGCACATGTACCCTAGAACTTAAAGTATAATNTAGACTGGATATTAATGACCAGGAAAGCCACATGTTGAAAATTATGAGCCTACATTAGACTAGTTGCCTGCATAGAGGACAGTTCCCTCATCCCCAACTCCTTAGTCAATTGGGCAAAACAGGAATAAAAAATCAACTTCTGTTATCATATGGCATTAGGACTCAAGGGTTTATTTGTTACTAGCATTGCTAGTAATAAATATACAAATACAAAAAAAAAAGAATACAAATAAAAAATAAAAACACAAAATAATGATAAAATAGTAAGTAATGCAAATAATATTATATTTGTAATAATAATAAATACAAAATAATAAAAGATTTAAAAATACATAAATAAATAAATAAAAGAATTCCTCTTTTACCCAGTTCAAGCATGTTGTAAACAAATGAAGACTGGGCCTTGTAATCTCAGCACTTTAAGAGGCCAAGGCAGGAGGATGGTTTGAGCCCAGGATTTTCAGACCATCCTGGGCAACATAAGGAGACCCAGTCTCCACAAAAATAATTAAAAAATAAAACAAATGAGCCTGGCATGATTGTCTGTGTCTGTGGTCTCAGTTACTCGGGAGGCTGAGGTGAGAGGATCACTTGTGCCCTGGAGATTGAGACTGCAGTGAGTCATGATTGTACCACTGCATTCCAGCCAAGATGACAGACTGAGACCTTATCTCAATCAAATACATACATAGTTCATCTTGAATTTTCAGGTAGGTCATGCCACAATAGTTTGCATTTGTTTATAAAAGCTAGAAAAGTAAACCGCATACATTTTTCCTGAGGAATTGTTATAGACTCAATAATACCAAAACTCTCTTGTGTTTATTTATTTTTTTACCTGTTACCAAAAGTTAGAGAAATATTCTTGATTATGGATTCTTGACATTGCAGAAAAGAATAATGATAATAATGTCTGTTATTTATTGAGCACTCATTATTTGACTGGAGTTGCATTGTTTTTACATTTGAACCCACAGTTAATTATCATGAACTCAATTAAATATATCCTACTTTAAAATGTATTTATCAAAAGGCTGCTGAATTTGTTTTCAGTAGTTACAAATATACTTCTTTGGTTTCTTGGTCTCACTGTAAGAATTTTAATTTAGTGCTAAATAAGAGCAGATTTTGCAAAATGAATGGAACTTAGATATTCAGAGCAAGCTGTGATTGAGGTATGGAAGAAACAAAACAGGAGTTAGACTAAACTTATGTAGCTAAACTTAATTTCATGTCTTGTTATCTGTAACTCCTTCCTTCTGCTTTAAATTTCAACAGAGAATAATGATATGGAAGCATTTTTTATATCTTAACTTTCGGGAGGAAATGACTGAGAATGTTGTTCAGTGTATTAAAAAACAAATAAACAGTGCACAAAGCAGTTTCCTTTCTCCTAAGGGAACTGACTATGATATTTCTTTCCTCTTGATCAAAATAAAAACAGTAAAGTTGAAATTACCTGAGAAGGAATAATGTGGTTTACCTCTCGTTTGTAGAAGGCTGTAAACCTTGTGAATGATTTTACCTGACAAAACATCTAAAATAGATTCATTTTTTCATATATATGTCTATATTTCAGTCTCATTAATTTAAGTTGTGTTAAGTAAAATAAATCACAAAATTAGAGCCTTATACAAATGTAAGAGGCAAACTATGTTCTTATTTCTTAGGTAATCTCAATGTTATTATTTTATTTTGATCGATATTATACAAACACACGAAAGCATGAAAGTTATATTATAGCTTAGAAAAATAGCATAATGGCATCTATATAATCATCAGCTAAGAAATAATAGGATGTTACCTTCATATTAAAAGCTCTCTGAGGAATCTCACCATGTTCACAATGCACTCCATCTTTCACAACTGGATTTTGTATTATCAATTCCCAAATATTGTTTGATATTATCTATTTTATAAAACAGTTTAACCAGTTTCCATTATATGTATTATTCTATTACTTTCTTCTGTGCTTCTGCATTGTCTATGTGGAATCCACTCACATTGATGCCCTCATGTGGATGAACCACTTCATTCATTACTTCTGAACATTCCTATGTATTCCTTTACATGAAGATGGCATAATTTATTTGTCCATCCCATTGTGGATATGCATTTGGGATGTTTACATATTTTTGCTACTACGAAAATACTGAGCTGAATATTCTTATACCTGACTCTCGGTACACAAGTTTAAAAAATTACCCATTGGAATATATCTTGGATTGAACTGCTTGGTGTAGAAAACGAACATTTAATTTTATGATATAAAATGTTAAATTGTTTTAACATGGTTAATTCAATATATACTACTAAAATAATATTACTGTGATCCCATTGTACTACATTCTCACCCACATTTCTTATTGTTAGGTTTATAATTCACTGTAATCTTTAGGAAGGAATACAAAATCATGCTTTGAATTAACATTTCCCTGGTTACTAAAAAGGTTGACTATGACTTCTGTTTACGACAAATTTCAAACATGTTTTGCCCATTTTCTACAGGATTGCTTTACTCTTTTATATTAATTCATAGGGAATATTTTATATATTCCAAATATTAATCCAGTGAATCTTCATTTGGTATTTGAATAAGTATTTGTAGATTCCACATTTGTGAATTTGCCTCCTTGCCAAAATTAATTGGTAACACTACAGTCAATATTTGTGGTGCTTTGTGTTCATTAGCAGATACGCATGGAACAGCAAAATATTTGAGTTGCTCTTTGAACATGCACAATCCCAGCTGAGGTAGACCAAGGCAACATTATGTTTTCAGGTTTGTGCTCTCATATTGTAAATAAGCACTCTCTTCATGGCCTACATAGTGTCATATTTCTCATATTTTTTTTTTTTTTTGCTTGTGATCTCAGCATCGAAAATGCCCCCTAAGCAGAGTAATGAAGTGTCATATTTCTCATATTTTTTTTTTTGCTTGTGATTTCAGCATTGAAAATGCCCCCTAAGCATAGTAATGAAGTGCTGTCTAGTGTTAGTGAGCGCAAGGAGGCAATGATGTGCCTTACAGAGAAAATACATATGTTAGAGAAGTTTTAATCAGGCATGAGTTGTAGTGCAATTCGGCATAAGTTATTGTTAATTAATCAATTATATACATATGTATTAAGTAAGGTGTTCTTAAACAAAATCATACATAAAAGAAGCTTATGCATTGGCCAGTTGATAAAAATGTTGTGACCACAGGCTCACAGGAACGTAACCCTGTATCTCCTCTAGGAGCAGTATGTTAGTATTTGTAAAATTAGTGCTCAGTGTGATTTTATAATACTTATTACTACAGACATTGAAAATCAACTGTACTTTGTTAGGAATATCTTTTGGCTTCTCTCCTCATTGTTTTTATAGGATTATTTGAAAATTAAAATCACAAATTTCTGAATTTTAATTTGAATGAATGTATCTATTTTCTCTGTATAGTTTGTAGCTTTATTTCCATGTGGTTTAAGTAATATTTCCTTTCACATGGTTTATTAAAAAAAAAAAAAAAACTCTCGTTTTCTTTCTTAATAGCATTTGTGCATTTCTTAGTCTTACCTTTTAATTGAAGTCTTTAATCAGTGTAAAGTTCATTTCTGTTTGTGGTATAACATAAGGAGTTTTTTGAATTGCAAATATTTGCTGCAAAATGTATTGATTACCACAATTTTTTCAGCTGTCGGATTTTCAAGATCCATTCTGTTATAGACTAAGTACTACATATATAACAAATCGTTCTTATGCTGCATATTTTCTTTTCTATATTTCTGCCCTTCTGCTTCTACCACATTGTCTTAACGCTTTATATTCAATTTTGATTTTGACAGAAAAAAGTCATTAAATTTTAAATTCTTTTCAAGTGTCTTGTTCTTCCATAATCATTTTAGAATGAGTGTGAGGCCAGGTGTGGTGGATCATGCCTGTAATCCCAGCACTTTGGGAGACCGAGGCAAGCGGATCACCTGAGGTCAGGTATTTGAGACCAGCTTGGACAACTTGGTGAAACCCCATCTCTACTAAAAATACAGAAATTAGCTAGGCGTGGTAGTGGGTGCCTGTAATCCCAACTCCTCAGGAGATGGGGCAGGAGAATTGCTTGAACCCAGAAGGCAGATTGCAGTGAGCAGAGATCATGCCACAGCACTCCAGCCTGGGTGACAGAGTGAGACCCTGTCTCAAACCAAAAAAAAAAAAAAAAAAGAAGGAGTGTGAGAAGTCTCTCTCTCGCACACTCTCTCTCTCTCTCATGTACACACAAACACAGACAAAAACAGTACCTTTTGAAATAGGATTTGAAATTGCATTTAATCTATAGATAGACTTGTGGAGAATTCGCATCTATATGATAGACTTCTAATCTATTCCATAATACATCTCACTTTTTTGTAAGTCCCTGTTACATTTTCAATACAATTTTGTATTTTGTCTATGAAGGCATAATTTTACCTTCATTCATTCTAAAAAAGTTTACATTTTATTTGCCATTTTATCTTTGTTTTTTGCTTATATTTACTAATAACTAGGGATATTTAAAAATTCTGCTTATACTTATATAATGATTTTGTAATCAGAAAATATTCTTAATATACTTTCATTGTGTATTTTGGATTATTTTATAGTTTTTTCCCTAAGCAATCATGATACTTGCAAAAATTGCCTTTGTTTTTTTCTTGTAATTTGATTTTTGTTCCTGAAGAAGAATGGGTGTCGGGAGCATTCTTGTCTGCTGTTTCCTCATCTTATAGTAACAACTTTCAAAATGCACCCTTCAAAAGTGTTTTTTTTTTTTTAGTTTTATTTTATGTACCTGTCCTTTATGAGCTCAAAATTATCCTTTATTGATACCATGCTGCTTAAAAGTTATAACTATATGTTGAATATTATTTAGCACTTTTTGTGCACTTATGGAAATCACATGATTTTCCCATTTAATTTGTTAATATCAAAACCTCCGTAACTTAAATTACTAATATTAAACTAACCTTGCATTCTTGGGATAAACCTAATTTGTCCATAATGTATTATCATATAAACACACTGCCAAATTCAGTTTACTAATATTTTATTTATAATGTATGCATTCACTTAATAAATGAGGTGGTAATGCCTTTGTCTGAATTTAGTAAAAAGCTTATCCTAAACTTCTCCCTGGAAGTATTTGTTTAATATTGGATTTGGTGTGTTTCTTAAAATTTTTTTATAAATTCAGAGAAAATTTATCTCTATGTAGAGGGTTTCCTTTGGTGAAATATTTTGCCATTTGTTACCATTTATCTTTTAGCTGTGGAAACACTTAGTTTTCCTTTTTTTGTAATTGAATTTGACATAAATTAGATTGGATGCAAATATTTATGTATAAATGCTTACTTTAAAATAAAAGGGCAAAATGCATATAGGCATAACCCTTCTGGCTTAAAGAGCAAATGATGAAGACATAAAATTTCAGTAATTAGAAAGAATAAATGCTGACATACGGTCTATAAAATTAAATAAAATTGAATTTTATCATTGAATATAGCTAATTTGTTCTTATTAGTTGTGCGCGTGTGCGTGTGTGTGTGTGTGTATTTCTTTTTATTAGAATGAGATAGTAATGACTATGACTCTCTCATATCCTTCCTTTCTTTTTTTTGGTTCTTTGTTGCCCAGGTTGGAGACTGGAGTGCAGTGGTACAATCATAGCACCCTGCAACCTCAAACTCCTGGGCACAAGCAATCTTCCCACCTCAGCCTCCTGAATAGCAGGGACTACAGGCAACCACCATACCTAGCTAATTTTTATTTTTTTTCTAGAGGCAGGTCTTGTTTTTTGCCCAGGCAGGTCTGGAACTCTTGCGCCAAAGCAAACCTCCTACCTCAGCCTCCCAAAGTTCTGGGAGTGATCCACTGTGCCTCACTCGTTTTATATTCGTATAGTTAATAAAAGCAACAAAAGTTTTCTCCACCTCTAACAGTTCTTCAGGTTTGATTTATATTTGAGGTAGATTTTGCTTATCGTCCCTCTGGATATATAATATTGCACAAAATAATGGAGTATGTTTTGAGAATAGTGCAAATTGTGAAACAGCCTCATTTCTTTTTTTTTTTTTTCTCATTGGTGGATGAATAAATAAGGTTAAATTAAATATGTCAATATTTTTGTATCTTCCAAGCCATAGGTTTCACCTCAGAGCAAAATCCCATAGGATCAAAGGACCATAAAGATTTCATATCCTACTACATTTTTTGACATATAATTCCATTTAATTTGATATATCAAACATCATATTTTAATTTCTTATCACAAACTTATTGATGATTTACATTGTACTTTAATGCCAGAGTAATATCATGAAATCTAAATATATGTATCTATATGATTTACTTTGCCAGGAAGGCATTCACTAATTATTATTATTATTATTATTTTAGATGGAGTCTTGCTCTGTCACCCAGGCTGGAGTGCAGTGGTGCGATCTTGGCTCACGGCAACTTCCTCCTCCCAGGTTCAGGTGATTCTACTGCCTCAGCCTCCGGAGGAGATGGGATTATAGGCGCGTGCCACCATGCCTGGCTAATTATTTTTGTATTTTTAGTAGAGGCGGGGTTTCACCATGTTGTCCAGGCTGGTCTCGAACTGCTGACCTCCGGTGATCATCCCACCTCAGCCTCCCAAAGTGCTGGGATTACAGGTATGAGCTGCTGTGCGCAGCTGGCATTCACTCATTTTTTTCATTTATTCATTCACACATTAAAATCTTTGTCCACCTGGCAAATTACCTTTCCTATACCTTTCCCTTGGCCAACTATTATTATCCTATCAAAAAAGGTTCTAGTGTGATCATTTTCTAAAAAGAGATGAACTACTATGACCACCATAAACAGGCATTGTATTAGCCTGCTAGGATTGCCATAACAAAACACCACAGACTGGGTGGCTTACCCAATAAAAATTTATTTCCTCATTGTTCCCAAGGCAGGAAGTTGTGGGTGGTCTGGTTTCTTCTGAGGCCTCTTTTCATGGCTTACAGATGGCTGCCTCCTCTCTGTGTTTTCTCCAAGGCCTTTTCGGTGTGTGTGCACACCCTCAGTGTTCCTCTCTGTATGCTCTCATCTTATTTGCATATCTGAACATTAGTCAGATTGCATGAGGGCTGATCCTAAGGGCCTCCTTTTACTAAATTCCCCTATAAAGGTCCAGTCTCCAAATACAATCACATTTTGAGACATTAGGGGTTAGGGCTTTAATTTATAAATATTTGCTATACACAATTCAGTTCATAATATACATTCTTAAGTACCTATGATAAAATAAAGATTTCTTGAGTTGTCTGTTTGTATCTCAGCAAAATCTTAAATACCTCATAGGCAAGAGACCTTCTTTTCATTCATGTATTTCCAGAGTAACTCAACATTTTTAATTTGGGTGTACTCCTAGAATCAGAACCATGCCAAACCACATTAGAATCTGGGTTGAAAGGTAAAATCAGAAATACTTGTCATGTCTTTATATAATGTTTTGATATTTTGTTCATCATGGATATTTTTAATGAATTTAGATTTTTTAAAATATTGCATTAAAATGTTATCTGAATTACTGAGGTTTTTTGGTGCCTCTTGGCATTTTGCCCCTGAAGTTTTGCTGACTCACTTCACCCTACTCCTGGTCTTGCCTAAAATGATAAAATTCACAAGGCAACATTTTAAAGATCTATGTGATAGTATCCCTAAGAACTTTCAGTGTGACTATCTTTAGATAACTATCTTTAGCTTTGCTATATCATGAATAACTTGTCTCTTGAAAACTATCATAGAATAGACACAAGAGCACTACTTTGGAAATTAGTACCTGGCTTCTAGTTTTGTCAATTATTTTCTGAATTCTAGAGTTTAGCTTTGCTGTAGTTAATGGCTAGACACAAAGTCAGGCATGCCAAACTCAATATTAACATTGTATCAACATTCAACCTATAACCTCTTTGTATGTTCACAAGTCTAGGTCCTACTTTTGGGAGACTTTTATTCAGCAGTTCCAGAGTGTGGTATAGGAATCTACACTATTAATATATACTTCTACCCCTAAGTAATTCTAACACGGATGGCCATTGAACCACTTGGCTTGTGGGTTACACTCAGTGAAAAATATCGTAGTTCTGGTTATTCAAATATAATCTGAGAATTGACTGGAGTCTCTGTATAAGATTGAATAATCAAGAAAGGGTTTGTCCTAAAACCAGAACAGTAGTTCTAAGGTTTTAAGAAAGGAAATAGGAACTTAGGTACTAATTGGTTTAGAGGTGCTTCAACAATACATAAAGACATTCACTAGAAATATAAATCTCTAGTATTTTTACATGTGCTAATAATAATAATCTCTGCTACTTCTTGATCTCCTCTTAGTGTCATACACTGAGTTACATCATTTAAGGCAGAATCAGGAATAGGATGAAGAATGTGATTTTATGTAATTCTCACTAAATCCTATAATGTAGCATTATTATCTCTGTTTTTTTTTGCTGAGAAATATGAGGCTTATCAAAGTTAAATTATTCTTATAGGTTAGCTGGTAATTAGATGTCTTCATTTTTAGCACTATGCTCAAAACCTGCCAGAGTTGGTATTAATGATCTTTTGCTGAAAGAGTAAGACCATCAGACTAGAGCAGTCTGGAATTCATTCAGAATCAGAACCCAGTAAACACTTTTTGACATAAGTTAACAATGGCCTTAGAGGAACAGCTGAAGCCAAGTCTTGAGGCAAAGGGCAAGAGCTTTCACTTCGAAAACAGAGAAGATGCCACCATGGGGTCATCTGAAGGGAGGAAATAGTGAAAGGGGAAGACCTACACAAGAGCCATGACAGCAGCCTAAGCTGTTGGAATAAATAGACATCTAAGGTATGTGAGAGATGACTCTGTTTAGCTTTATTGACTTAAGTCTACATAGGTAGCTAAGTAGTAGAATGTTAAAACCAAGTCCGTTAGGTATATTTGTATTTAGAATATTAAAGTCCCTCAGGCCGTGTCTGATCATGCCTGTCATGTTAACTCCAACAAATAAGATTATGCCTACCTCATAGCAGCTTCTCAATATATTCAACACTTCCTGAATGGATGAACATTTATAAATTTTGACATTTACTAATTTCCCCTCATTTTTTTTTTTTTCCATGGCATTCACCTCTGTCTGGTTTATAGAGTTCTGTGGTCTGAATGTTTATGTCCTCCAAAAATTCTTATGTTGAAACCTAATTACCAAAGCAATATATTAGAAGGTTGGGCATTTGGGAGGTGATTGGTTCATCAGGGTGGAGTCCTCATGAATGAGATGAGCTCTGGTTTTAAAGAGGTCCCAGAGGGCTGCCTGCTCCTTTCACAATGTTAGGCTACAGAAGGAAGGCTCTCCCTAAGCAGGCCCTTACCAGGCATTGAATCTGGCGTTGCCTTGATTTTTTTCATCCCAGGCTCCAAAACTGTGATAAATAAATGTTAGTTATTTGTAAGCTACCTAGTTGATAGTATTTTGATATACCACCTCAAATGGACTAAGACACAGGGGTTAAACAAGAATGAATTAGAACTATGTATTTTGGTCACCTCCACTTCCACACCCACCATTTGTACAGCATCAATCACTTTTCTTTCCTACTAGTTATCAGCTATTCTTTCAAAACATCAGGAATAACACCTGCCTCTAAAAATTATGAAGAATAGACAGAATTGCGTAGAAACACTTGCCAATAGCAATTATTGGCTTGATTGAGTTTCACAGCAACATTTTGCTATGAAATAAAATATAATGTATGGAGCAAATATACACACATTTTATGTTTTCCTTTTAACCATGTGGTACAACGTATTATTTTGATAGAAAAACAATTGTGAAAATTATTTGGAATATAAAACATCCAGTTAAAATTTGGGCTGAAGGTTAGCTTAGATAATAAAACTTTTTATAATTCATAGAGATCATTAGATAAACAATAGGTGCTGAAAACATTAAAACCATCCAATGTAGTTGCACACTGATTCTGCTCCCTCTGTCTCACACTGTTATTTGACTACTGAATTTTGATTCTTCAGAGTAAGTAAAGTATGATGTCTTAAGAGGGGCATTTCCTGTCATCAGTGGCCATGCTATTTCATCCTCCTGTACATTTTCACAACTCCCTGTACAAATTCACCATCTAAGCACTCTTTCTTACCTCATTGCCCTTCCCACATTATGATTAAAAGCCCACTTATAGTCATTTTCCTCTAAATACTACAGTATAGAAAAGGTGAAAAGGTCACTTATAATGGAAAAGGTGACAGACACTACTTCAGCCAAATGATCAAGTTCAATATCAACAATAAGAAGGCATATTGATAGTGCATTCCCTTCACAGGATGTAATAAAAATGACACTTTACCTCTGCAGTCCTCTTTCCAAAAACTCATAAACCTGGAATAATTATTTGAAGAAGCAAGACAATTCCCAGTAGAGGAGATCCTAAAAATTACCTGATGATTATCCTTTAAAACTCTCAAGGTCATCAAAACAAATTAATTCTGAGAAACTCTCACAGCCAAGAGCTTATTGGCAAGTAAACAAGTATTATAAATGTAAAGTGGTATCCTAGATGTGATCCTGGGCTAGAAATAGGACATTAGGTAAAAGCTAAGAAATAAGAATCAATGGTGTGCATTAATTAATAATAATATATTAATATTGGTTCATTGGTTCACTTGTGACAAATGTATCAGACTAATAAAGGCGTTAATACTAGGGGAAACTGGCTATGGAGTATGTGAGTACTCTTTGTACTGGTGCTTCCACTTTTTCCTGTAAATATGAAACTATTCAAGAAAATGTTCATTTCTAAAACCATGCTTAGGTTCCTGTCTCCTCCGTTAAACTGCATGGCCTGTGAAAGTCAGGTTGTGTCTGTTTCCATTACCTCCATACGTCACTGCACCACACACAGGAGGAGCCTGACAATTGTTGAATGAGCTATTGAATGAATGAGTAAAATAACCATCTAATAACTGACTGTGAAAGAATCTTAATTCCCTGAAGAAACTCTTATTTTATATGTAAATAGTACTTCCTCAAACCACCAGTCAGGATGGAAATTAATGCCATCTGCTGCTTGTTCTTCCACAATCTTCTGCTCTTGGGCTTTGCCATCATTTTCTCTGATTGACTGTCCTAAATATCTGTTTACTCCCCAAAGAATCCTTATGCTCCTGAATAATCAACTTCTTTTTCTTCTTCTGCCAAGTATAGTATAAAATCCATGAAAACCAGGAAGACCTTACGGAAGGCCCCCTAGTTACAGAATTCAAAGATACTGGGCTGCCTTCTGATGTTCCTGATGCCAATAAATTACTTCCACAAGGCCCCTTGGACATATTCACATCATTTATATCATACTCTCTGAAATATTAATACTTAGCAAATCAATTGAATAGATAAGAGTTGTCTTTTCAAAGGAAAATACTCTTGGGAGATTTAAGGAACCAGAACTGAGATCAATAATATTATTACTATAATTTAGCAATATCATTGACTATCTCAGTTTTTGAGAATTAACATTGGAAAATATAATATATTTATAACATTATTTTTGTGGGAAAATAGTAAATTAATTTAGGAAACAAAACACACCTACAAGTTTTCAAGATTGAATATATTTTTTAAAAAATAAGCTGTAAATAAAGTCTTTAAAAGTCCTTTGGTAGCAAGAACACACAACAAAAAAA
>NW_016804510.1:1747111-1766023 GCF_001698545.2 Rhinopithecus bieti
TAACATTATATTTGTGGGAAAATAGTAAATTAATTTAGGAAACAAAACACACCTACAAGTTTTCAAGATTGAATATATTTTTTAAAAAATAAGCTGTAAATAAAGTCTTTAAAAAGTCCTTTGGTAGCAAGAACACACAACAAAAAAACAAATTTAAATAATTATTTAGTATAACGAACTAATGCATTAAAAGCTCTATTTAAGGCCATATGGTCTAATGCTCAAAATATTTCTTCATGAATCTGGAGATCTACAAATATATTTTGAGTTTTATATGCTGTCTTCCTTTTTTATCTAGCAAATTAACCTGTTTATTATCAGTACCTCTGTTTTTATATATATATATATGTATAGTATATACAATTATAATACACATGAATGAAATCATATGTGGATTCATCTGTATTTAAAATAAAGTTTAAATGTCATCTAGCGGTTAAAGATTCACTACAAATATTTGTACATGTTTTATTTTAAATCTGTTAATATTAAAAAAGTACAATAACACCATTAATAGTTTGTATTTATTAGATAAGATTGATCATATTAAGTGATGGATCTCCATCCTTTCATTTAAATCTCACAAAACCACAATTTGTCAATATTAATGATGCTTTCATTTTTCAGATGACGTATATTTAGCTTATAGATGTTAAATGTCAAAACTAATATTTATACTTAATGCAGTTTGATTCTGAAGCTTAAGCTTTTATCCTGTTTCATCACTAATGATTACTACTTTTAAAGTTCCATGGTTAGTATAAATGAAATTGAGCAGATCACCAGTAGTTTTACAGTAAAATGAATATCATAAAATTTATTCATTTTCAATATGTATTGAAACTTGATAATGGAGGTGTGGGTTTAAATCAGAATTTTTTCTTTAAAGAAAGTGACCAAATAGATCAATCATTCATTTATTCTTCCTTTATTTACCAACTCCAAAATCTGAATTATTAATCATCAATGAGTTAACTAAGGTAGACTTTTCCTTAATTATGTAATGTAATTATATTCGATGTCAGAAAAAATAACTAAAGTTTGTCTTTCTACTAAACGTCAAATTATATAAAGTGTGTTTCTTGTCAGCTGGGACGCTTCTGTTCCCATGGCTTCCCACCCTGCTAAGAATACATAGAAAACAAGTCTGTCATAAGCCAAATGCTCACCACAGGAAACTCATCCCTGCTGGCACCAAAATGGTCTCATATTAAAGGAGGTCAGTTTCCCTTCGGATCCATAAAATGCAGATAGGATAGTATGACAATTTCAACACTTACTGGAATATTCTAACTTACATTAAACAACCATAATGTGGCAACCACGAAAGCAAATTATCTTTAGATGGGCTATTTAATATTAAAGGAATATTTCCTTTAAACATGGATAAATGTTTCAGTAAAGTAATCTTATTTGTACTTTTTTGTTTTCGCAAAGCAGTTACGTTAAAAATGAGTTGTCTTCTAGCTCATTCCAAAGTAGAATTACACATTTCTGAATGACTTAGCTGCAAATCAGTAGATCACAATTATTGTGTAAATTGTACCCTTTTATCAACAGCATGCATGAATACTTACAAAAAGAAACATTTTGTTTTTTCAGTTTTTTTCTGAAACAAATGTTAAATAATTCATGCAGATATTTAACAAATTAACATTAAATATTACCAATTTTAAGATCTTTCAAATTATAGCTAATATTTTACTCTATAAAATATCTTGGACCAGTGGATTAACGCCATGCATGTAAGTGACCTGACAACTTGTGCTGTAGCACAATTATTGAGTATGATCTACTTGCAGAGTCTTCAAAGTATTTCTAAAGCCAATGCATAATAAAATTAGGAACAACAAATAGATATAGTTGAATAAAAATATAGAGTGATAGATCTCAGAGCTAAAAAAGAAAAGCTTTCAGCAAATATATTTGATTCAGTTATTGTCTTTACAT
Source organism: Rhinopithecus bieti (assembly GCF_001698545.2). Taxonomy (NCBI): domain Eukaryota; kingdom Metazoa; phylum Chordata; class Mammalia; order Primates; family Cercopithecidae; genus Rhinopithecus; species Rhinopithecus bieti. The sequence goes on from NW_016804510.1 coordinate 1,749,062, forward strand.
GAGATAAAATTGTTTTACACATATTTTATAGCAACCCTTAAGACTTAGGAGACCCAGCCAAGGTTACAGGACTTTTCTCAATGTGAGTTAATGATAGGGGAAGTGCTTTGTGACAGACTATCTTAATTTCCTGATAGAAAGCAGGACTGTTGGAGTTTTTCTGTGTTCATTATTTTAGCTTAATTTTTATTTTAAGAGCATTCCACTGGAATGAGGATGTTGTAGAAGACGAAGATAATGCACTGAAAAAATAATCCCATAAACCATAAACCATTAGCTGTTTCTAGGAAATTGAGCATGAAAGGTCACATCTTTTCTTAGTTTATTAGAGGATGTCAGGATCTTTAGCTAGGCAAGAGGTATTTCTACCAGAGAAAAGGACTTTGTGAAGGAGGAAACATGTATGTGGCTAGAGATAAGAAGGACAAGGTAAGGGAGACTTAAATTTTAGAAAGAAATAAAAGCTGCCAGCCATAAGAATTGTATAATTTCTTAGCAAACTAACTCCCCAAATGGAAAAAGGTAAATAATTAAAGCTTAATAAGGGATACAATCAGGGAGCCATAGCAACTGATTGTAGAATGTGTAGCGTGTAAACTATGTACCCAGAAATTAGATTAGCAGTAATGGTAAGACTTCTAAGGGACTGTGTTAAAGAGAATTGTGATAAGAAAAGAAAATCCTAGTCAGTCCCTGGTAGAAGGATCATATTTTCTGGTTAACTAAGAGTTGCCTGAATTCAAACCTTGTTAAAAATAATTCTACTTGCGCTTACAAAATCTCTTACCTTGCTAAACAAAATTTACTCAACAATTCAAACATTGATAATTTAGGGATTTACTATGCTTTAGAATTGATATTCTTAAATTATTTATTATCATAGTTATTGAAGTTATGGATAAGAAAATTTAAGGTCACAAGCTGAATCCAAATTTAGGTTCCCCATTTGATAATCATGAACCTTGGGCAAATTATGTAATGTTGCCAAGTCTCAGTTTATTGTATTTTTCACTTTACTAAATATCACCAAACTGTTCTTCATGATAGTTATTCTAACTGCCATTCCTACCAGCAGTTTCTGAGCCTTTCCTTTGCTCTGAATTTGCAGCAACATTTATATTTTCAGGTTTTAAAAGTTAAGTCATTCTGATGATTGAGGAATGATTCAGTATTATAGTACAATTATGTTTTACACTTTATGGGTTCATTGGATTTAAAATATTTTAGTCTGTTATACATTAGGTTATTTAAATTTTCTTTTCTTTTCTTTTCTTTTTTTTACCTTATTTTGGTGTGTGTGGTGAGAATGCAATAGCCACTCTCTTAACAAAGTTCAAGTGTTTTGCAATACAGTATTTTTAACTATAGTCATCGTGCTGCACATAAATCTCTGAAATTTATTCATGCTACATAACTGAAACTTCGCATCTTTTTGATTAACATTTACCTGACCAGGCACGGTGACTCATGCCTGTAATCCCAGCACTTTGGGAGGCCGGTGCTGGCAGATTTCTTGAGGTCAGGAGTTTGAAAGCAGCCTGGCTAATAAAGTGAAACCCATCTCCACTAAAAATAAAATTAAAAAAAAAAATTAGCCAGACATGGTGGGGCATGTCTGTGATCCCAGCTACTTGGGAGGCTGAGGCATGAGACTTAAACGCTGGAGGCGAAGACCGCAGTGAGTCAAGATCATGCCACTGTACTCCAGTCTGAGTAACAGAGCAAGACTGGCTCAAGCAAATAAATAAACAAAAACAAACAAAAATCATTTTCCCATTTTGCTAACCCCTATCCCTGGTAACCACCATTCTACTCTGCTTTTATGAATTCTAAGTGAGAATTATGCAGTATTTTTTCTAAATTCTAAAATGAGATCATGCAGTATTTTTCTATCTGTGACTGGTTTACTTCACTTAGCATAATACCTTTCAAGTTCATTCATGTTGTTGCAAATGGTAGGTTTTCCTATTTTAAGGCTTAATAATATTCCTTTTAAAGGCTTAATAATAACATTAACCCTTTATGTGTAATATGTGTAATATTGTGTGTAATATTATGTCAGATATTATGTCTCATATTATGTGTAAATAATTCATGTAATTACATTTAAATATATATATTTTAAGGCTTAATAATATTTAATCATATTTGAATATTATTAAGCCTTAAAATAGGAAATCCTACCACTTTCTACAACATGAATGGACTTGAAGGACATTTTATGTATATAAAGTGATTGGCTATTAAGTGAAATAAATGGCCAATCATTTTACACATGTAAAATTACTTATTTATGTACTCATCCATAGAGGAACACTTAGGATTTTTCAGCATCTTGGCTATTGTGAATAAGTCTACGGTGAACGTGGGAGTGCAGAAATCTCTTTGAGATACTGAGTTTATTTCCTTTGAATATATATCAAGAAGAGAAATTTATATTTTCTTATTACTTTTAAGATTTTATATATACTAGAGAGTAATTAATTAGACATTAGACACAATGAAAAGGTTTCTTCTAATCAATGATTTTTAAAAAATTTTGTCATGTTGAGAAGTAAATGTTAATTGTAATGTACCAAACATGTAACATTTTATTCTTAGTTTTCATGCTTGTGTTTTATTTAAGAAAATTTTCCCAACAAAGATTACTAAGATACTGTTTTATCTTATACTTTTGAAGTTTTACTATGTACATTTAGGTCTTTAGTAATACATTTAGGTCTTTAGTAATGTAGACTTGATTTTTGCGCCTGTAATTTAAGGTAAGATACTTTTGATTTTCTCTTGGACATTGTTTTCTGTTATATATACTTCTCACTTCTCCTCATTATAATTTCTCTTTGAAAGGGGGGCTGGTTTCTGTGAATCCTAGCGGCAGCCTACTTATGGCTGATTGGAAACAGAGGTGAAAAATTGGAAGGGAGAAAGCAATATTTTCCCTTTTCCTTATACCTTGGAAGATGCCTCTAGCAGCAGTGGCATCTCTTTCATAGGGCCAGTTCCTGTCAGACAGACCAGAAGTTCTAACCTCTGCAAAGCAGTGCTAATCTCTCAGTTTAATCCAACCTCCTCCATTTAGCTCTGTAGTCTAGGAGCAATGATGTCTTTCTGCCTGAATTTTTAGATTGCCTTAGTGTGTCCTAGTTAGTTTCTCAGCCTCTTCTATTATGTGTAATTAATTCATGTAATTACCTTAAAAAAAAATAAAAAGCATTGCATTTAATTCTTTTCTGTATTATGGAAAAGAACAAATATTTCTCCTTTATCTTTTAATACTGCTTTTCATAAGTAAGTTGTATAAAGGTACAATCAATTTTGTAGTGTGATTTCACTTTACCTGGCAACAATTTTTTAATAAACTCTCTTCATCTGCATATGCCTGAAAATATTTGTTTCTATTATTTTATAATGGTTTTCTACATTTTTTACCTACTGGATTCACAGTTATTTGCCACAGCAATTTTAACTATTATAGTATTTTCTTGTTTTCAAACTAGAATGTAATATGCCCCACAAAGGAAGGAATTTCTGTCTCTTTTGTTCACAGCTCTCTCTGGAGTATGCATACTAGTGTCAGGGAAAGAGTAAGAGTATAATAAATATTTGAATATTAGATAAATGAAAACCATTGCTTTTCAGAAGCTGGGTGTACAATCTAATTGCAATGTCTTTATAAATAATGTTTTCTCTCAATCTTTGTTTAAAAGTTTTTTCTTTTATTTTTTTTTATACAGTTTCTACAATGTTTGTCAGTATTAATTTATAATTATCATGTCTGATATTCAGGGTGCAATTTAAACTTGAAATTTCTCTCTCTCTCTCTCTTTTAAAATATTTTGCTAAACTCTTGGTAATTATCTCTTTAAAGATTATAACTGACATTTGTTGCTTTCTCTGTTATTTTCATTTGAAGAATGCAGGCACAGCCCAATCTCTCCTTTGTGCCTCTTACCTTTTCTTTAATATATTTTATGTCTTGATTTATCTGTGATGCATTCTGAGTTAATTACTAAATATTATATTTTAATTTAATATATCTTTACAGTTAACTAGAATAAAAATGACACTTTCTACACAATATCAATTCCATTGTTTATGTTATCCTATCTGCTCTTCTTTCATAACTACCTGTGTTTATTATTTATTTTTAGTGATTTTCTTTATTATTACTGTAAGCTTCTAAAGTATGTGCATTTTAAAATTTTTACCAGATTGTTTCCTTAAAATTAAGTTCACTTCAAATGAATTCCTGCATTATTGTTGTTCTGTAGGATATATTTTTAGCATGTTATTCCTTCATGTGTTTTGTAATTTTGGTTGACAGATTCATTTTAAGTAGGAACCATTTTTTCTTTTATCATTATTATTTATATTTTTTATCTTTTTCTTCCTTCCAGATAGCCCTTTTGCATTTCCATCAATCTGGCAAGTCCCCAATCTAGAATGAAGTCTTATATATTTGAAGTTATTGTAGATTGTCATGAAACTAGTAAGAGTTGGCTAAATTCAACTTTCAATGTTGTGGTTTTGCTCTTCCCTGCTCATTCTATATAATCCTGTATTGCCTGTTGTATATGTGGATGTATAATCCACAACTTCTGTTAAAATCAATGCTCTAGATTAGCAGTCATTTTATCATTCACTGTCATTTATAAGTTCTCCTATATCTGTTTACTTAAAACAGTGAATCTGGCTTCAATATGCCATATCTCAAGTACATTTTAGTCCAAATAATTTCTTGGCCTTTATTGCAAGTCTCTGGCCATGAGTAAATCAGTGGTTTCAAACTCACTTACTTTGTCTAGTTCCTGTCTTATTTTTGACTCATAGAGATATTTATCTTTTGTTCACACAAATATCTTTCTATACTGTCTCTCTTTTTAAATTTTATTTGACATTGTTTTAGTTTTGAGAAGATCATGTGTTAAAGTAGGAAGTGACAGATCTACCTTAAGCATAAAATTTTATGGCTTAGTTTATAATACCTGAATTTTTTAAGTTAAAGGCTCGCTGAATATTCCTCACAATAACCACATTTTCCTGAACGTTTATTATATACTTGACAGTGTTCTAATCATTGCAAAGATAGTAAGCCAATACTGAAAACAATCTTATGAGGTATATATTATTACTATCCCCATTCTGAATAGCAAACTGAAAGTTTCAATATTTTAGAGAACTTTCTCAAGGTCACACAATTTTAAGTTTCAGAAGCAAGATTCAGAGTCACACACTGTGATTCCATGTACTTAACCATTTTGCTAAAACAAACATCAAATGCCTTGGAAAACTGTAAAATCTATGTTGCACTAGGCAGGAAATGAACATCAATTGCTTTATTTTGAAAAATTTTATTTGGTCTTCATACTGTGACAAAGTGGCATGCTTGTTATATTCTTTATGAACTGTTTGCAACATAGTTTATGCCAACAACTCTATGCTCCTTTAACAGTGGTTGAAAGAAGGAAAAATTCAATTATGTTATATGCCTAGAGGAAAATAAGCTCTTTCTACTTAACTTCATCTCCTGATGCACATTACTTGTGGGATGGCTGACTATCAGAATGAACACATTTCTCTTCCAGCTTTGTGAATCCATCGAAATGATGCCTGAAGGTGAAGGTGAGTTACACAGTATATTCTGAAAGCATAAAAATTTTGTATGACTGCATTTCTGACATGCATGAATTCGACAGCCTGGGAGTTCATGTATTATACATGGAGATTCAGCCTCCACTCCTAGTAACTATTTGCTGGGTGAATGACAGCTATAAACACATTGTGTATCGGACTTTCATAAAGTTTATTATGAGTGAATTTCCAGATAGGTGTCTAAGCCCATGTATCATATATGAGCATGCTAATTCCTGGGGATCAATTAGTTTAAGAATTAGAACAATTAATATACAACTTATGGTACTAAGACTCCACTGTAATATCTGAAAAACTCCACAGTTGTATCTAAAAAAAGAAAGGAATGGAGAATAATTCCCAATTTAACTTTCCCTAATATTTAACTATTTGACTTGAGGCATACTAATGAACATATTTGAGGTCCATTTGTATTTGAAATGTTTGGTTTTTATTTGCTAATTATTTAGAATTTATTATGTCAACCCAAGTTGTCAAACCAAGATTCAAATATACAATATGCAATGCTATTTTATTTCTTATTTTGAACGTTTATTGAGTTTTTTCCATATAGTCTCTAAACAATTCTAGACTTTTATATGCTTCATAAAAAGTTGAGAACTTTATGTACAGGTAATCCAGTTAGAAGTTCACACAAGAAAATCTACTTGTACAGATATTTCATATAGATTGGCAGCCTAGACATATCACTGAAATTTACATAAACTGAATAAAATCCATTATATTTCTTTTCTACCAGATGGGTGTACACAAATGTAATTCACTAATTCTTATTAAAGAAAATATATATTTTCTAATCCACAATGGATATATTAGTTCCTTTCCATATATGCATGGATGGCTATTTTTGAAATTCATTTTGCTCTTGCAATAATCCAAAATGTGGTTATTTGAGTTACTATCTATTAATGGCATTTTCAAACTAAATATAGTTTCTATGACAAACTTAAAGTTCTAATTATGAATTATAAAATATTCAGGAATTCATCACTGGAAAGTATTAGGCGGGGCTATTTGAGATTGATGAAAAGGTAAAAAGGTTTACCAGCATTTATAGAACATGAGGATACATATTTTCAGCAAAGCACTAAAAAGCATTTAGGTAACTTTCAATAGGTGGTTTGTTATCCAGAATGAGCTTTCAGTTTTTGGTGGGCAGTAATGGAAATTAATATCGAATGCAAGGAGTAACTCAGAAAACAGATTGGTCTTGATCAAAGTGCTATAAAATTAATTCTTATATGTGATTTTTGCTTCTACACAAATAAATTTGTATATACAATTTATGTGTGTATATATGAACATGTATATGCATAATATTTGAAATATATGTGTATTAATCTGTTCTCATGCTGTTAATAAAGACATACCCAAGACTGGGTAATTTAAACAGGAAACAAGTTTAATTGACTCACAGTTTCACATGGCTGGGGAGGCCCCACAATCATGGCAGAAAGCAAATGAAGAGGAAAGTCAAGTCTTACATGGTGGTAAGCAAGAGAGCCTGTGAGGGGAACTGCCCTTTATAAAACTATTAGATCTTGTGAGACTTATTCGTTATCCTGAGAACAGCATGGGAAAATCCCACCTTCGTGATTCAATTACCTCCTACCGTGTCCCTCCCATGACACATGGGAATTATGGAAGCTACAGTTCAAGATGAGGTTTGGGTGGGGACACAGCCAAACCATATTGATATGTCTTTGTCGTTTTTCATAAATAATGCATTTTGATTTCAATTGCTACACACTCCAATTGTAAGAAAAATAAATATATCTTTATAAATATAGGTATATATATATTTACACATCTTTGTCTTATTACAGTAGCTTTAAAAGTGATCTCCATTTCTTTCACATAACAAAACTGTGCAAAAATCCCTTAAGTTTACACAAATAAAAAAATTGAAACAAATCTTTTAAAATATTTCTTGATATTACATTTAATTTGTAATTAATTAATTTCAAACAATTAACACTCTTAAATACTGAGCCTATGAATCTTTAAGTGATACATTCTTATGCAACACTTATGTATATTACTTATGGCACTTTTAACTCATTTCAATAATGTTTGGAAGCTTAACTATAGATAATATCTTATAAATTTTTAAAGTTTACAAATTTTGTAAATTTCTGAAGAAAGTATGTTTTTAGTATTACATAAACTCTTCCTGTGGATTTTGTCCTGTGTCAGTTTAACACTCTAGCTTCTTTCCTTTGCAGCTCAGGTTTTTTCAAAATGTTAAGCAGTCCAAGAGAAAACTGTTGCCTCTGTTTTCTACCATAAAATTAGAACCTGTGTTGCTTCAAATGACATGACTTAGTTTTTTTGGGTGAATAGAAGTCCATTGTGTATATGTGTTTGTGCGTACACACACATACAAATTTTTGTTTTTACCCAGTTCTCCACTGATGGACACTTAGATTAATTCCATGAGTTTTCTATTGCTAATAGTGCTGCAATAAACATACAGGTGTAGGTGTCTTTTCATATAATAATTTATCTTTTGGGGAGGTATATAAACAATAATGGGATTACTGGATTGAATGGAAGTTCTACTTTTAGTTCTTAGAAATAGTTCCGTGCTGTTTTCCATAGAAATTATACTAATTTACATTCTCACCAACAGTTTATTTTTTTTTCACTGACAGTATATAACCATTGCTTTTTCTTCACATTCTCACCAACATGTCATTTTTGACTTTTTAATAGTATGCATTCTGTTCAATGTAAAGTGATATCTCATTGTAGTTTTAGTTTGCACTTCTCTACTGATTGGTGATGTTAAGCATTTTTATATGTGCATTGGCACAAAGCCTTTATGAAGTATATAGCTACAAAAAAACCCCCAAATTTGTAAATCACTGACATTCCTGAGGAAGAAGCAAGAGCATAAAGTTTAGCAGATCTATTTAAGAAAACAACTGATGAAAATTCAGTAGTCTTGCAAGAGATTAAACATCCAGATACAAAAGGCTCAATGAATATCACTGTTATACATTGCAAGGCATGTATATAGAGCCTATATATCTCACCATGATATATACAGCCTATATATCTAAAATCAACCGAAAAAAAAAATCATAGAATCAGCAATGAAAAGGTTCTAATCACCAAAAGGAAACCCCATGAGACAAGCAACAGACTTCACAGCGGAGACTTTACAAGACAGAGATGATTGGGATCCTATTTTAGAGAACTTGAGGAAAACAAAACTATCGGCCACGAATTTCAAATTTTCCAGGATAAGCTTCAAAACGAAGAAGAAATAATCTTTCTTAGAAAAGCAAACTCTTAGGGAATTTGTCACCACAAGTGCAGCCCCACAAGAAATGTTCACAGGAGTTATAAACACATTAATGACAGATCAATATTTGCCACTGTAAAAACACTTAAAAGTATAAAACCCACAGATTTTAAACAACAATCATGAAAAGGAAGAAGAGAAATAAATAAATGGCAACATGGCAGAGCACCACCAAGCCACAAAGACAGAGAAAAAGAGGATCAAAGAATCCATAAAACAAGTAGATAATCATAAACATTATTATAGAAACAAAACCTTGTATACCAATATTAACCTTTAATATAAATTGATTAAATGCTACAGTTAAAAGATACAGATTCACAGAATGGATTTAGAAAACGTGAACAAACTATATGCTGCTTACAGAAATTCAACTTATCAGTAGATACTTAAAATAAAGATAAAGGAAAAAATATTTCATGAAAATGGGAACCAAAAGCAAGCAGAAGTAGCTATACTTCTATCAGATAAAACAGACTTAAAGTAAAAAATAATAATAAAAAAAACAGTTTTAAAAAAGGCAAATGAAGTCATAGTATAATATTAAAGAGATCAATCCATGAGAGAATATAACAATACGAAATACATATACACCCAACACAGGAGCACCCAGATTCATAAACCAATATTACTAGACTAAAGAAAGAGATAGACAGCAATGCAATGATAATGGAAGACTTTAATACCCCACTCATGGAACTAGCAGATTATCAAGACACAAAATTGTCAAAAAACACTAGGCTTGAATTGAACTTTAGACAAAATCAACCTAATAAACATTTACAGATCATTCTACCCAACAACTTTAGAAGATTTTTTAAACTAACAGACAGAATTTAAATTTTAGACTGTAATAAAAGCAATAAGAATAATTTAAACTGTCTTTTAAAAGAAGGTTGGATATTCAAGATATCATGCATTATTATACAGCATCATTGATGACAGTGATATGGTACCAGTGCCAAGACAAACCAGTGAAACAGGATAAAACAGAGGAACAGACTCACACATTTGGGTTTTTCCACCAGTGACTCTGCAGTACAGTGAAGAAAAAGGTGGCCTCCTTAACATATAGGAATATCATTTTCTCTTTCTCTCTTTCTTAAAAGTGTGTCTGTTTTGCTAGCTTAGAGAAGGAGATAATATAATTACAATAACAAGTTATGTGAAAGCACTTTGAAAATGAAAAGCAGTATAGCATGCACAGTATTATAATTGCTGTCATTGTTACTATTGGGACTTTTTAAAGAAGCATCAATTTGAAATTATGTATAGGGAAGCACTAGTAAGCAAAAAAAAATGTGTTATGCAAATTTAACCATGATTTAATAGATGCTAAATTACTTTAATTTCCTGAGTGCTTTATTAACTAATTTTTTTTTTTGCTTTGGTGTCTTTAAAATTTAATTAAAATTTTCAACCTATAAAATATGTTTATAACTTAAAAATACTACTACAAGGCTTATCATAACAATTCATTTGTGTCCCATGCTCCAAATTTGCCCATTTTATAATTATTCTCTCTAATGACAATGACTTTAAATTTTAGCTTTTCTTCCAAAATTTATTTTATAAATTGATAACATGCATCTTCATTTATCTCATTTTCTAATTGTATATGCTAGTTGATTTTGTCTGTAAATGGTAATGCTCAATTTATCTTGTTAAAATAAAAATTGCAGTGGACAAAGTTAAGCAGGCAAGAATGTCTTTATTTAAGGCTACTTCAATAAGTAGTTTCAACTCTGCTGAAAGAATGGGCTGGCATGTGCATTTAGAACTCTGATAGTGGATCCTAGGTCATGCGCATTTCCTAACTGGCTTCATCCAAGAAAAAGTAAATATCTCCTATCTTCATGATGGGTTAATTTTGCAACTTGGAGCAAGATGCTTGTGGAAATTAGGCTTCTATCCTCTCACAGAAAGTGGGAGCTAAGGGCACTTTCTCAGTTGATAATTACAATTTAAAGAGATGGCTATCATGTCTTGGCCGAGTCATTACTGGGCTGTGAAGTAGGTAACAAATCAAATGGGCCAGAGAACAAAAATACACGTTTTTTTCAAGTAAATGATCTAAGGAAAGGAAGATAAGGACACAGAATCAGTAAGAAGCCCATTTAAAGATTAGCCAAGGTGAAGGGAACGTTAGCACCACTTTGGTCAACTTACATCACAACTTTTATGTCAATCTACATAAACATGAATAATAATCAAGATGTCTATAATAGAATTTAAGTTAATTAAGTACAAAGATTATATCTCTTTTTGCGTTTTCCTCTTTACATAAGTATTACTTGGAACTTATTATGACGGTAAGAAGTACAACTGACATATATTGATTCAGGTCATATGCTATAGATACATTTTGATTCATATTGATGAAAAATAAGCTAAGGAATTATTATATAATTATGTAAATGAGGAAACAAAGATTGAGAGTACCTAAGCGATTTGAAATAGATCATAAAACTTACCACTCTCATATAATATATCTTACTCTTCCCTATACCTACAATATTCTTAAAACTTTTGCCTTTGAGCATGCTGTAACTTCTGGCTAATAACTTTTCACCTCTTTAAATGGAAACGCTTATGTTTATATTTGTAGTTTCAGATATACAGGATATATTTTTTCCTAACTATTCCACATTCAGCCTATCTCTCCTCTTGCTTCCACAACACTGTACACATAAATCTTACAGAACACACATTGTTCTGGAAGTTGTGGATGACTGTTCTTTTCCAAGGTAGTGCCAGTTCTTTGAGCACATAGACTTTTTTGCTACACCCTAAGGCATAATAAAGTCCTGAATACATACTATAATATACATACTTTAATATTAGTGAATACATACTAAGTCGTGAATACATACTTTAATATTAGTGAAAAAGAGGTAGCTAATGTTTCTGAACAAGGTGCATGATCAAATGGTCAGTTCTGTTTTAGATGATACAACACAAACATACCGATGATGTCTAACTGAACTGAGGAAGCCTGTGTGTCCTTCATGTTATTAAATAAACCAGGGGCTTGAAAGTAAATAAAACTTGGATAAAATATTCTTATCTTGTTCCGGAAATACATTTTAGTGATATAGTCCTTCCACTTAAGTGAATACTTTCTGATATTTTTTATCACTAGCCTGGAAAAATTCATTTTTAAGAGTATTTTAATATGATTCCTGCAGGGAAAAAATTTAAGTGTTCCATGTAATTATTGTTTTAAAATTATATGGCATTTTATTAATCAAACGTATAGCTGAATTAATAGTAATATGAATCATTTTCTAGTTTTCATTGAATCAAAAATATGTTTATGATAATTTGATATGACATAACTTCAATCTAAATCAAATACCAAGATATGAAATTAAATTCATCAACATTGACAAAGTTATGATTTCAACACTGCCCCTTTTCATTTTTATTTTCACTTTCATTTATTTTAATTTACAGGGGGTTTTATTTTGAATCTTACACATTTGAGCATTATGTTTATTACATAATAATCATTATTGCACTTAACTACACTCCCCTTTTATTGTTTTTGTTGCTTATTAAAGCTGTATAAATGAAGAAAAATTTTATTTCTACCTTTAGTTGAAGTTGTGCTTTACTAGACAGAACATATAATTAGTAAACACAACTTCTGCCATGTAGTAGCCAGGTAAGTGAGCAGGCTAATTAACTTACCTGCAGTTTTGTTTAATTGGCAATTTACTGATGAAATATACTACTTCATAGTCTTACAGTGAACAATGAATGAGCTCACAGATTTGGAGCACTGAAAAGTGGGTCTGGCACATCATGAATACTAGAGAAATGCTTCCTAGTGATTTTACTACAATAACAATTCATGTTGACAAATGCACATAAGAAGTTCTTACATAAGTTCTAAAAAAATGTACATCAGATAAGTATAAGAATAAAAATTTGCAGCTACATTTTGTGTTAAAAATACTTTCTACTTTCCTTGTTAGTCTATATTGCACAAAAGTACATATAAGTACAAATACATGTGTACAAGCACATATCACATGGACATATCATGTATGCCTACATTAGTTATCTGTGTAAATAAATCTAGCAAGATGATAATAAATAATAACAGAGAACTGATGTGGGATATTCAAGTGATATTTATATACCCCAATGTAAATTGTTATGAGCTTCTTTTTTATTACTTAATTAAACAATGTGTTTTCCCTTTAGTTAATACATTTACATTTCTATAAATGAAAGCTAAATATTTAAATATTAGTTGCTAAGTATTTTAAGAAAAGTTTTAGAGTAGTTTTGTGTTTACAACAAAATTGAGAAGGTAGAGAGATATCCCTTTTACTTCCTGCTCCCACACATGCATATCCTCCCTCATTATCAACATCTCCTACCAGAGTGGTACATTTGTTACAATTTATGATCCTGCAATACATGTCATTATTCCCTAAAGTCCATAGTCCATACAATAGCATTCATTTTCACTTTTGTTTATCCTGTGAAAATGGACAAATATAAAATGATATATATCCACCATTATAATATATGACAGTGTCCATCGCCCTGAAAGTCCTCTGTTCTTTGCCTGTTCTTTGTTTCCTTTCCTTGAGCACTGGCACCTAGGGATATTTTTACTATTTTCATAGTTTTGCCTTTTCCAGAGTATCATATATTTAGAATCATACAGCATGTAGCCATTTCAGTTTAGTTCCTTTTACTTAGTAACATGCATGTAAGTTTTTTCTATGTCTTTTCACAGCTTGATAGATCATTCCTTTTTAGCATTGAATATTATTCCATAACCTAGATACAATGCAGTTTATTCATTCACCTACTGAGGGAAATCTTGGACATCTTGGAAATCTGCCTTAAATTGTCAGCAATTATGAGTAAAGCTTCTATTAATATCAGTGTACAGGTTTGTGTAGAGATAAGTTTTTACATACATACTTTAGTCTGAATGTGTCTCTAACATTCAAAGGTTGAAACTTAATCACTAGTGTAATAGTAGCAAGAGGTGGAGTTTTAAACAGATGATTACATAATGAGGGTGGAGCCAACTTGAATGAGATTAGCACCCTTATAAAAGAGGTTGAAGGGAGCTTCCTTGCCTTTCTGCCATATGAGGACATAGCAAGAGGTGCTATCTATGAGATATGAGTCCTTATCAGACGTCAAGTCTGCCGGTAACTTGATCTTGGCCTTTCAAATTTCCGGAACTATGAGCAATAAACTTCTGTTGTTTATAAGTTGCCCAGTCTAAGTTATTTTATTATAGCACCTCAGAAGTTCTAAAGCAGAGCATAGCTATAGGATTATGTGCTAAGAGTATGTTTAGTCTCTCAAGAAACACTAAATCATCTTCCTAAGTGGCTGTACCATTTTGCATTCCTACAAGAAATGAATGAGAGTTTTGCTCTTGTTGCCCAGGCTGGAGTACAATGGCACCATCTCAGTTCATCGCAACCTCTGTCTCCCGGGTTCAAGCAATTCTCCTGCCTCAGCCTCGTAAGTAGCTGGGATTACAGCCATGCACCACTATGCCTGGCTTATTTTGTATTTTTAGTAGAGATGGGGTTTCTCCATGTTGGTCAGGCTGCTCTTAAACTCCTGACCTCAGATGATCCGCCTGCTTTGGCCTCCCAAAGTACTGAGATTACAGGCATGAGCCCCCACACCTGGCCTGGTGCATTTTTTAATTGTGCTATTTGTTTTCTTATTGTTGAGTTTTAAGAGTTTTCTGAATATTTTGGATAATTTTTTTTTTTTTTTTTGTCAGATGTATCTTATGCAAATATTTTCTTCTGGTCTATGGCTTGTGTACTCATTGTCTTGGCATTGGTTTTTGCAATAATAATAATAATTTTAATGTAATCTACTTATCAATTACTTATTTCATGAATTATGTCTTTGGTGTTGTATCTAAAATGTGATCACCAAAGCAAAGTCACCTAGATTTTCTCCTATGTTATATTTGTAGTTTTATAGTTTTGAATTTAAACTTAAATATGTGAACCATTTTGCGTAAACTATTATGAAAGGTTAGGATCCTTGACGAGATTCACTTTTTGTATGTGGATATCCAGTTTTGTCAGCACCTTTTGTTGAAAGACTATTTTTTCTCCATTGTATTGCCTTTTCTCCATTGTCAATCAGTTGACTATGTTTATGTAGGTATATTTCTGGGCCCTCTACTCTGTTCCATTGATCACTGTATTTTTTTTACTAACACCACAGTCTAGACTATTTTAGCTTTATAAGTTGGTAAACTTTTGAAAATATTATGTTTCTTTTCCATCCCAGCCATTATTAATATGTTAAATAACTCACCAGATGGATATTCGTATAGTATATTTTCAAGCCATTCATTTTCCTTGGAGAAATTTTTCCTACTCCATAACATATGGTGAATAAAATCTTGAGAGAGGAACCAAATCACCTACTTTATCTTTCTTGATATCTATTTATTTAATGAAAAAAATCAGGTGACATTATATGTATACAAAGTTAATTTATTACCTGAAATTCTGTGTTTCCATAATAATTCAATTGTTTAAATCTTTCAACAATTTAGTTTTGCTTCCAAATGCCTTTGTATATAATTTTAATAACTGTTGTTAATTTTAATATTTCCTAGTATTTCTAAATTTGGGCCTATAGCAACTAATCTGATTCAATTTCCAGTAGTTCTTATTACACAGAGGTGCTAATTGAAAATCTGATCACTGAACTAAGGAAATGAGATACAGAGCATACACAATATTTAAAGAATCTAAATTACCAATTGTAAGTAGCTAGGATTTTGACACAGAGAGAATTATAAATAATTGAAATTCAAGAAATAAGTACTATAAATTTTCTTTCACTAAATAGATCAGTAAAGAACTGCAACAGCAGAAAAAGTAAATCCTGAAGTAAATGTGAAACAAACTAAAAATCATGTGATGTTATTTGATAAAATTGCTCCTTAAAACATAGCATTTGATATTACAACAAATAATAAATAATATTGCCTTATAATGGACATGTGTGCTTATAATGTGAGGTACATGTTGACTAAATATTTTATTATATTAAATTGTGTGCATCTGAAGAATTTAGTCTGACATTTATTACTCAATTTACTACTTATTGGTGTTTTCATGAGTTATTTTGCTTTGAAATTAATCAACAGGCTCTTCTTTGTTTTATAGTTAAAAAAAAATCCTGCTGCCAGCAAACTCTTTAATATGATGTAACAATATAACCCAACTAGCACTAGCTTTTAGGGCTTGCTCGTTATAGGTATATAAAATAAGCAAATTTAAAACATCCTAAAGAGTAAACATACTTTAAACTCTTGACCAATTATTTATTCTCTGATAATTAAGGTACCATTTAGATTTTATGAATGCACTTGTGGCTGTGAGCCTCCCTGGTGTTATGACAAGGTCATGTTCACATTCGTTTTTTGAGGAATTCAAGGGATACAGCAGATGAAGGGGAGAAATGATTAAAATAAGATATGCCTAGAATTTCCTACAATTCTTTGAAAATGGTTGCGTCATTCAATTTTAATCATCATTAAAACACATGTACAGATACATTCTCACAGTTGCGTATTTTAGAGCACTTTCTCTATAAATGTGAGAGTCAGGTAACTATTTTTCATGCTTATATAAGAATATCTGTTCCAAGATGTGCGATATTCTCTGTTTTTTGTTTGTTTTCATTTAATGAATATTGTTTGTTTTTATTTGTTTGTTTGTTTGTTTTTGTGTTTTTTTTTCGTAATGGGATCTCTACTCACTGCAACCTCCACCTCCCGAGTTCAAGGGGTATTATCATTTTGATTGAAGAATTACAGCTAAAGCCTAACAGTCAAGGCAGTCCCTTTAAGGGACATGGTTTAGGGCATGTTATTGTAAGCTTTGAGACATTTCCTTCAACTCCTCTTCCTCTCTTCTTTTTTCTATTTTTTCTATTTATTATTTTTCTATTTTTAATTTTTATTTATTTTTATT
>NW_016804510.1:1766135-1770576 GCF_001698545.2 Rhinopithecus bieti
TCTATTTTTTCTATCTATTTTCTATTTTTTCTATTTATTTATTTATTTATTTATTTATTTATTTATTAATTACTTGAGACAGAATCTCACTCTGTCGCCCAGGCTGGAGTGCAGTGGTGCAATCTTGGTTCACTGCGACCTCCACCTCTTGGCTTCAAGCAGCAATCCTGCTTCATTCAGCCTCTTGAGTAAATGGGACTACAGGCACACGCCACCACACCAGGCTAATTTTGTATTTTTACTAGAGATGGGGTTTCCACATGTTGGCCAGGCTGATCTCCAATTGCTGACCTCGGGTGATCCACCTGCCTGGGCCTCCCAAAGTACTGGGATTACAGGCGTGAGCCACCATGCCAAGCCTCTTTTTTCTGTTCAATATCTGGGTCACTATTATTATCAAGAGGCAAACTACTTCAGAAAGATGTGTCACATATATGGCATCATTCAAACAGCTTAGTTTCATGATTGAACTTACAAATGAATAATGAGAAAGAAGCTTCTTTCTCATGAGTTTAACTTTATGCCACGTACTTTGAACTGTCAAGTGCCCTGCAGAAGAAATAATCTTAGATATGGCTGTTCAAAGAATAAATCAGATGACTAATAGAATTAGGATGCCAAATGTTTATCTCCACATACAACATATTTTCATAGATCACTTTACAAGTCACTTTAATTTCCCAAAATACTCACCTCAAAAAGGAATGTAGAAATTTATTGCTAAATATGTCTCCTCATTTGACAAAAGTTATTACAGTTTCAGTATTCATCATTTTCAATCACTTGAAATATGATAATTAAATAACCATAAAACATTGTAATCAGGAATAAAAGGAAAAAAGATTATGCATACAACAGCTCAAATATGTCTACTATATTTTATTTCTTTTTTTTGTTTCTCATGATGGCTTGACTTGCTTTTTTTCAAAATAACAGAACTCCGTTACTTTATGAGCAGACATCCATTGGTTTTTGCTTTTCACAGAGAATTGCTGAGAACAAATAGAATGCCTTATACCCTGCAGAAGTGTTCAGTAGAAAGCCCTGATTATCAGCGAGAGACACTTGAGAGACAATTTTCTTACAGAGTTGCTGAATCATTTCAAGGAGATCTGGCATGAGTGAGGTGTGATGTTTGTTTCAACTCTAAAGAATATATGGTGTGTGTATGGTCATTCATTATCTTTGCAAATGTCCTGAGGAATAATCGACTTCCAGTATAATAAAAGTCTGTTGAAACAGAGTCCTGATAATAAATATGATCATATACATCAAAGTCCAAGTTTTACAACATTTTATTTTATAATAATTTTATACAGAAAATATCTACAAATGGGTAGGATAGGAGAGTATACCAAATAGATAAATTTTCACAGTAGTTTGGCAATTTTTAAGAATTGAATCAAAGCTACTGACCCACAAAACACTTTTCTTTGAAACACATATATGTTTATCTGCGGAGGTTCCTTTCTTTTTGAAAGGTAAAAATACTATTATAAACTATATTTGAAAACTGTATTTTGCCTTTGTGAATAAAATTGTATGAAAATATTTCATTTTTTAGTACTGCTTTGTTACTAAGCTTATGTGAAGTCGCTGCACAGGATACAGATGAGAAAGCTAAAGCTCAGGGAAGTGAATTATTTCCATAATTGTCTTGTAAATATTTGAAAAGAATAAACCCTTTTGTTATTTTTTTCTTTCTATTCCAAGGGATATCATTAAACATTTAACATTAACTATTCAAATGCATGTGGAAATTATATAACTTGAGTGTCACTATTTAATGCCCAAGTTGTAAAATAATTATACACATTAAAATGTGTATAGTAAAAATATGCTAGAAGATGTAATTAGAAGGTTGTTTTGATTGGTAAATTATGTGTCATAATAATATATAAAGAAGATTGATTTTAAATCAGAAACTCAGGCATACATATGGACACTGTACCGTTTTCTGGTTGTTAGCAATTCCTGATAACCTTAGAAAGACCTTGATTTGATTCCCGGAAATTAATGTGATCTCTTGGCAGGCTCTGTCATCCCTAGTGAGACTTTAGGGAAGATTCAATGACACATTTGCTGACATCAGAAATAAAACACCTCATAAAATTAGAGATAGGTAGGACTACAATAAAGGAGATTGTCAAAATCTATTTTATGACTTTATGTAATGAGTAATTTACCTTTGATACAGTTTACATTCATAAAAGAAGAGCATGATTGTACCTTCAAAATCTTTTCTTAGTTTTAAAAGAATTAGAATGTAAAATAAAATTTATAAAGGTATAATAGAAATAAAAAAACACAGACACTACAATTTAAAGTAATAATCTAAAATCAATAGTTTTCTTTTACGATTTAAAATATACACAATTTTGAAATCAAATCTGTTATATGATTGACACAAAATAAACATTTCTAACTCTATATGGCTGGAGAAAATATTTATAACAATGTTAAAACTTTGCTGTCCCCCAGTTTATAGAAGTAATTTACTAATAACAATCTTTCAGAAGAAATTAATATAAGTAAAAGTACCCTGTGATATGACTGATAATTGCATCTACTTGGGAAAGAAGTCCCTTTAATAAAATACAGAGTTCAATAATGTGCTTCCCCTAGTGGGTTGATGTGAGAAAATTACTTGAAATTTCTTTTCTATCACTATAGTAGTAGTAATAGTATCAATAGTAATAATGATCATAATAACGCCAATAATAACATAAATATATCTATTAATTTAAGAACTAAATAAAATGCCACAAAATAAGTCTAGAGCTTAACTCTTTATGAATTATTTAAATTTAATTCTACCAATAACCCTATGAGGTGGGTAATACTGTTAATCTCTTCTTGAAGAAAAGGAAGCTGAGGCAAAGAAATACGTAAATACGTAGCCCAAGTCACACAGCTAGAAAGTGAAGTTCAGTATTTTTTTAAAGTAAATTTGTGTGTGTTAATCTGAATATACATTAATTTATCTGGAAGCATACCAAGAAATTGTAAGAGGGGTCACTTTTGAGAAGGGAATCTAAGGAACAAGAGTGGAAAAAATATTATCCATTTTGATATTATTTAAATTATTACCAGGTTATTACAACTATTACCAAATTATTACAAATGAATACAATTATTTTCACACATGTTATATGTATGTATGTATTTTTAAGAATGGCCTTATGGTTTAATAATTTATAAATATCATATAAAATAGATAATGCTGTATTAACATAATTGTGTATGTGTGAGAGAGAGGTAATGACATTACTAAGGTAGTTGAGGATTACATGAGTTAATGGATATAAAGAACTTAAAACAGTTTTATAAACAGTAAACACTAAGTTAGCATTATCTATTATTATTATTATATGCATGCTACAAATCTACTAGTGTTGTCATTTTTAGACATACATTTGGGTGTATTCTGTTTGCACTATATTTTAAAAACAAGCTTTGTCCTGAAGAATATGTATCTTAGCCTTTGTTACACTTTTTGGCATTGAAATTTTCAAACTCCTAATGGGTAATGAGCTAATTCAATAAAAAAATTCTAATATCCTTTATCATTTAGGAGTAAAATTGATGTTTACTGCTAATTACCTACCTACCCAAAAGTGTGCAGCCTATGCAGATATGAAAAAATATTTTAAGAGACTAACCACAAGATGGCAGAGTTCTTAGAAGACCATTTGATCCCAGATAGTAATGTTTAATACACATTTCCACATGAAGCTCTTCTGTTGAAAAGGATCAAAATATTCTACAGACAGGAATGTAGAGATGCATTTTACCATCTATATTTTTCTCTGTAAAGCATTCTAATGTATTGAGAAATAGTTTTGGAGTGATTATATATAGAGAAAACTATTTCATATTATGAATGAATGAAAACAATAGCACTAAAAGACAGAATAATTTAAATAGGCTAAAATAGAGAAAGCAAGATAACATATTTTTTACTCACTCTGGACAGGCCAAATAATTAAAAGACAAGTAAGAGAAACTGAAGAGGTGAAGAGTGTGGGCCCAGAAGAGAAGACAATCTTTATGTCATATTTCTCTCAACTTGCACAAGAGGACATAATTCTCATGAATTCAGAGCTCATGCATGTGGGTCTTTAAATTAAAATATTAGAACTGTTTAGGAATTTGTAAAAACAGTGAAATATTAGTTTTTTGTTTTTATGGTTTATAACCACAGTAATCCTTCCCATGTGGCAATATTTTCAAACCAAACAAGTAAGATTTATATTAGCAGAAAACAAAAGCAGAAAGAGATACAGATAACAGAACTCTGTAAGAGAGATTCTAAATTTAAAATATTATTTTGAAATTTTATTTTAAATATTCTATCACCCTTTTGTAAAAAAATATTAATTTATATGACTCATTTTATTCTGTCCAAAATTAAAAATAAACACAAAATAAAATTCACAAA
>NW_016804510.1:1774432-1782202 GCF_001698545.2 Rhinopithecus bieti
ATTTTGAAAGTCAGAAAATTAAAATACATTTTAAACTTAGTTTTCTTTTTTAAAAATATTTTGGAAAAGCAGGAAGAACTGAACTATTCAGCTGTTCAAGCTCCCATCATCATTCACTCTAAGCATTGTAATAGGAATCAAATCCAATCAGATTCAAATCTGGAAAATAGGAAAGTCATTTATTGTATTTTTAATTGATGTAAGATAATGGTAAAGATTTATTGAGTATATGTGATATTTTGATACAGTGTGTTATAATCAACTCAACATATTCAAGATATCCATTCTATCGAATATTTGTTGTTTCTTTGTCTTGGGAACATTTCATAACTTTCCTAGCTATTATAAAATATCTAATATATTGTTGATAATTATTGTCACCCTACTGTGTCATCAAACATGATAACTTATCCATTCTATTTTGCGTTATGTTTGCACCCATTAACCAACCTGTCTTCATTTCTTCCCCCAAACATCCTTTCCAGCCTCCAGTAATGATTGTTTTACTCTCTACCTCCATGACATAAACTGTTTTAGTTCCCACATATGATTAAGAACAAGTGATATTTGTCTTTCTGTGCCTGACTTATTTTTCTTAACATTACCTCCAAGTCCATCCATGTTGCCACAAATGACAATATTTCATTATCTTTATGGTTGAATAGCATTCTATTGTGTGTGTGTATATATATATATACATATATATATATATCACATTTTCTTTATTCATTTATCGATGAACACTTAGGTTGATTTCATTTATTGGCCATTGTGAATAATACTGCAATAAACATGGAGGTGTAAGTATCTCTTTGATACACTGATTTCCTTTCTTTTGGATAAATACGCGATAGTTGAATTGCTGGATTGTATGGTAGTTCTAGTTTTAGTTTTCTGAGAAACCTCTATACGTTTTTACATAATGGCTGTATTATTTAACATTCCCACCAATAGAGTATAAGTTTCCTTTTCTCCACATCCTTGCCAGCATTTGCTTTTTTTTTTTTTTTCTTTTTGATAATAGCCATACTTACCAGGGTAAGATGACATCTCATTGTGTGTTTGATTTGCATTTCTCTAGTGATTAGTGATGTTGAGCATTTTTTTTTTCATCCAACAAGGCCAATTGTATCTCTTATTTTGAGATATGCCTACTCAGAAAGATGCTTTGCCAACTTTTCATTAGATTGTTTCTTTTCTTTTTCTGTTGTTTCCTGTTGGTTTGAGTTCCTTGAATATTCTGGATGTTAGTTTCTTGTTAAATAGTCAGAAAATATTTATCTCATTCTACAGGTTGTATTTTCATTCTGTTGATTGTTTCCTTTTCTGTGAGGAAGCTTTTTTTGATTCAATATAGTCTGATTTGTCTATTTTTGTTTCTGTAGCTGGTACTTTTGAGATATTGGTGATAAAATCTTTTTTTTTTTTTTTTTTTTTTTTGTGGCAGAAGCTTTTAGTTTAATTAGGTCCTATTTATTTATATTTGATTGTTGCATTAGCTTTGGGGTTCTTAGTCATGAATTATTTGCCTAGGCTGATGTCCAGAAGAGGTTTTCCAATGTTGTCTTCTAGAATTTTGTGTAGTTTCAGGTCTCATACTTCAGTCATTAATCCATCTTGAGTTGAGTTTTGTATATGGTGAGAGAGAGGAATCCAATTTCATTCTTCCACATGTGGCTTACAAGTTTTCCCAGCACCACTTATTAAAGAGTGTCAATTCCCTAATTTATGTTTTTGTATGCTTTGTCAAAGATCAGTTGGGTGTACTTATTTGGCTTTATTTCTGCATTTGTTATCCTGTTCTGTTGATCTATGTGTTCACTTATATACAGTACCATGATGTTTTGGTAACTATAGCCTTGCAGTATAATTTGAAGCCCAGTAACGTAATACCTCCAAATTTGTTCTTTTTGCATTGGCTATGCGGACTCTTTTTGGTTCCATATGAATTTTAGGATTTTTTTCTACTTCTGTGAATAATCATATTGGCATTTTGATGGAAATAGCATTGAATCTGCAAATTGCTTTGGATAGTATGATCATTTTCATGATATTGATTTTTCCAGTCCATGAGTATGGGATGTGTTTTCATTTGTTTGTGTCCTTTATTATATCATTCAGCAGTGTTTCATAATTCTTCTTGTAATGTGATCTTTCATCTCCCTGGTTAAATATATTCCTGGGTATTTTATTTATTTTGCAGTTGCTGTAAAAGAGAGTGAGTTCTTGATTTGGTTCTCAGCTTGTGCTTTCATATCAGCACATAGGGTATAGCAGTAACTTCTTCCAATTTTGTTGATTGGCTTTCCTAGGGAATTTATTTTTTTAAAGTCAGTGCTTTGACTTTAAATCTGAATGGGTGTGGCAGTATAATCTTTATAATTTCTTCTGTTACAGTCACTGTCATTGGTGTCTGTGAGTTATTCAGTGGCCTAGGCTGTGGTTGTTATTTGAGGCTGTGGTGAAGCTTTGCTGGGCATGAGGACAGAAACATGGTCAGTTCTCAAGCCTCAGTGGTTGCAGCACCAGGCATAGTATGCTTATCTTTGATCCCTTAGGTGGTTTATGAAGATACAGGTGGTAGTAAACCAAGGTGTACTGATCTTTGAGCCTCCTGGAAGCCTGCTCATGTGCTGACCATGACAAGAGGGAGCTAGGCAGGTAGGTGGGTTTTTGGACCCCTGGGTGGTATGAGTGATATTGGTGATGGCAGTCGGCATACTGGATCAACACTCAGGCCTGCAGGCAACAGTTCTTGGTGCCCGAAGTGGTGGTAAAAGATTGTGCCTGCCAGTCTTCAGGTGATGCATGTAGGCCTATCCTCAGACCCCAAGGAGGAGTGCATAAATACTGTCAGTGTTGGATGGGAAGATTGATCCCCCGGCTCCCAGCCAACATGTGCAGACCCATCCCCCCATGTAATACTTAAACAAATTCTATTATTCAGTGCCACTTTACCTTATGTATTATTGTGCTGTAGTATGCCTGATATTGGACATAGTTTAAGAACATGGAATATATCCTAGAAACATTTTATTTTAATACTGTAATTGAAAGTAGAAGAAAACATAAATAATACAAGAAGAACAATAATCTTTGTAACACACAAACAAATTAAAAATCCTTTCTTGAAAATTTTTTATGGTAAATATGGAAGTCAACTAGATTATAGAACTTAATGTTCACATTAAAAAAAGAAAGATAAAGGAAAATGTGAATGAGCAATCTGATATTCTTATATTTGTTGATATGGTTTTTCAATATATTGAACTAATCAGTCAAAGATTGTTATCAAATGAGTAAGTCTGAGGAGAGAATATTTCAACTATGCTTTTATCTGTTTCATACACATCATTAAAATGTACACAAAATATTCTAATTTAAAACGAAAAGTCTGCTTATGTATTGATAAGAAGTCTGAAACATTCTATATGTTGTTTTCTCAATTTTACTCTCTCCTTCTGTCTTAGTGCATCTTTTGCTGCTATAAAGGAATTCTTGATGCAGAGTAATTGAAAAAAAGTTTATTTGGCTCATGATTCTGTTGTCTCGGAAAAGGTAAGATTGGGTATCTACTTCTGATGAGGTTCTGATGCTGCTTCAATTTACCAGAGAAAGCAGAAGGAAGTCAACACATGCAAAGAGATAATACAATGAGAGAGGAAACACCGGGAGGGATGTTCCAGGTTCTTTGTAACAACCAGCTCTCATGGTAATTAATTAATAAAGTATGAACTCACTCACTCCTGAGAGAGGGGATTATCTGTTCATGAGAAATCCACCCTCACGATCCAAACACCTCCCACCAGGCTCCCCTCCCAACATTGCCACATTGTGAATCGAATTTCAACATGGATTTTGGAGAGGACAAATATTCAAACAATAGAACCTTCCTTTCTGGTTGGATAATTGCCTTATTGATAAATGTCTAAATTCATTTCTTGGATAATTCATACATTTTCTCTATTGATTTTTTTCAGCTTTCATTTTCTTTCATTATTCCGTCTATAACAGTTAGCCTTTCCTCCTTGGTTCCTTTTACCCATCTGCAGGCAAGTTCAAACTAGCATAATAGGGTTTAAATACTAGTTGACTCTTTGATTTGGTTTTGTTAGAAATACAACTCAGTGTCCATTTTCACTATAGCATAGAGCCAATAACTTGCTAAATATGATTGGCTTTACATCTAGGAATGTTCTCAAGTTCCTTCTCTCTTTCTTTCCTCTGCTATTTCTTTATATCAGATATAATTTCTACTCACTTAGACAACTACAATTTCCTAAAACTAGCCTTATTACATCCACTTGATACTTCCTCAGTCTTTCTATTAAGTTACTGTTCATATTTTATCAAATATGAAAACAACACATATTTATTTAGGTACTATTTTTATGTGCTTGATATTTGCTGATCACACATTAGTGTGAATTAACATTACACGGTCTCCACCCTCAAGGACATTATTCAAAACAGATTAGATCATATCACATTCTTCTCCAAATATTCCAACCTGCTTTTGTATTTTAGTAAACAATGGTCTCTTTCATAAAATGTTAGGCCCTAAAAGGTAGAAACCCCAGTTGTGACCATTTATCTTTGTATAAACCAGAGATGCTAACTCACTTTCTTGCACATAGCAGGTATGCAGTTAATCTTATTAAGAATATAAAAATGGTTTGCTAGCCTTAAAATAATAATGGCAAATTGGAGCATATGATTTTTGAAGAAGATCATAGCACTGTTTATGTTTCATCACTTATAAAGCAGATGATAATTTTAACTTGTTAGTACTATACTCAAGTAAAAATTATTTCATATTTATCAAGTATTACTCAAAATACACATAAAATAATGCATTTTTATATAGGCTCCATATTGATTACAGAAATATACTCATGGAGGTTATAGAAAAAATATAAAGTTAGAGAAGGCATCCACGTGTTTTAGATAATTAATATTTAATTCATCATCTTGTCTTCCTTTTCAGTTTATGATATAACCATTATTTTCCAAACTTTAAAAGATTTTTTTCTCTCCCTCCAACAAAATTGCATTTATATCTCTATGATTTAAATAGATGAATGAAGATATTTTATTGAAGAAAAAGAGTCCCCAGAACTTTGTTCAGTGACTCACCCCCAAAAAGCACTTATGGTACTTCTGTAGAGCTCTAGACAATGAAAGATCAGTTTTAAAAGTAATTCTCTAAGGGAAATCTGACATGGCAGATTTGTGATTAAGCCTTATTTGTGGGGAATGGGGATGGGTGCTTGCGTAGGTATGCTCAGCTGTAAAGGAATCATCCATAGTGTACATTTTTACTGCATAGGAATAACCATTTAGGCAAACATGAATACCCCTGCACAATTTTAGTGATTCAAAAGATAGCACAGAAGTTGGAGTGAATGGTATATCAGGTTGCTCATGAGAATAATTTTGAATGCCTTGTATGGTTGCATATACTTACATAAGTTGTTTTATATAAATAACTATAATTAAGATGCTTAAGTAGAGACAAGTGGCTAACAATCAGTGCTTTCAAAAAGAAAAAAAGAGAAAAAAACGAAACAAAACCAAATCTGATTTCTTACAAACAGTGATGCCAACCTAAGAATGACTCAGGGCCAGATTAAAAGCAATTAAGAGACCTACATCATTCTCAAAAAATTAGATGAACACTGAGAGACATACAAGTTTAGTTCAAGGGTCTTTGACCTAGAAATAAAACGGATGCCTTCAAAGTCAAGATTTGTGTTTTCTTGTTTTGGCTTGCTTTTTTGGTAGGTGGCTGGAATGATACTAGTACTGTGATAGATAATTTGTCTCTTTGGTGTATGTTCCTAACTTTAAATAGGGGACATCTATGATTATATCAGAAATAGATGGTTGGGATGAGAATAATGCATGAAAAAATACATAAAGCTCTATTAAGAAATAGTTATAAAAGTCTGCCAATGATGAAAAATATGCTAGAAATAATTTTCTGAACAAGCTTTTAGATTGTTCACAATTGTAAAAATTGATACCAACAGAGAAAATTGTATTTGACATATTCTAATTTTGATATTTCTTTATTTTTGATAATACCATAGCCCCTTTAAACTACAATATTCTGTGAAGTATCCTTGATGCCAATTGCCGTCTTACATTGTGAGCAGTTAAAAGAATGAACAGCGCAGTCATTTATTATTAAGTAAGGTTTTGATTTTCAAAGATAGTTTCTTTTCCACTTATCAGAAATGGTAAGAGCTCTTTCATAACACACACACACACACACACACACACACACACATGATCCATTATATAACTGTTTCTGTTTTTCCAAAATGGTATATAGTCATTCATTAAAACCTTTTTAACTCTGACATTACCTAGTTTAAGAACAGAACTTGCCAGGCACGGTGGCTCAAGCCTGTAATCACAGCACTTTGGGAGGCCGAGACTGTCGGATCACGAGGTCAGGAGATCGAGACCATCCTGGTTAACACGGTGAAACCCTATCTCTATTAAAAAACTACAAAAAACTAGCCGGGCGTGGTGGCGGGCGCCTGTAGTCCCAGCTACTCGGGAGGCTGAGTCAGGAGAATGGCGTAAACCCAGGAGGCGGAGCTTGCAGTGAGCTGCCATCAGGCCACTGCACTCCAGCCTGGGCAACAGAGTGAGACTCCGTCTCAAAAAAAAAAAAAAAAAAAAAAAAAAAAAAAATAGAAGAACAGAACTTACTAAAATAAAACCTTTAATTCAAAAAGAGAAATCTAGGAGACTTAAATTCTCAATTCTTACTAATTGAGAATAACTTCATAATGCTCAATAATATTAATAGACATATGAAAATGTCTGATTATATAAAGTGAGAGTTCATAAATGGATAATCTAGGACACTTGATACATTGTATGAGAACAAGTTTCTTTGGGTGGTTTATTGAAAATTAAAGGGCAAGAAAATTAAAACAAAATTCATATACTTTTTTGTTATCAATTTCTTTCTCAGAACGTTTCTTGTCTTAATTTTCTCTGCAATACTTCACTGTAAAAGTGATAACATGCTAATGTCACTAATATATTATTTAGTCAGTTTTCAGTATAGTGATACTTAATTATTTTTAAATCATTCATATAGATACTGAGATTTTTGGTATCAAATCTTAATCAAATATTAAGTACAAGTAAGAAAATTAATACTGAGGCGGAGAAAGATGGCCGAATAGGAACAGCTCCAGTCTCCAACTCCCAGCGCGAGCGACACAGAAGACCGGTGATTTCTGCGTTTTCAACTGAGGTACTGGGGTCATCTCACTAGGGAGTGCCGGACAATCGCTGCTGGTCAGCTGCTGCAGCCCAACCAGCAAGAGCTGAAGCGGGGCGAGGCATCGCCTCCCCTGGGAAACGCAAGGGGGAAGGGAATCCCTTTTCCAAGCCAGGGGAACTGAGACACACAACACCTGGAAAATCGGATAACTCCCACCCTAATACTGCGCTTTAAGCAAACGGGCACACCAGGAGATTATACCCACCCCTGGCCGGGAGGGTCCCACGGCCACGGAACCTCCCTCATTGCTAGCACAACAGTCTGCGGTCTAACTGCAAGGCAGCAGCGAGGCTGGGGGAGGGGAGCCCGCCATTGCTAAAGCTTAAGTAGGTAAACAAAGCCGCTGGGAAGCTCGAACTGAGTGGAGCTCACAGCAGCTCAAGGAAACCTGCCTGTCTCTGTAGACTCCACCTCTGGGGACAGGTCACAGCTAAACAACAACAACAAAGAAAGCAGCAGCC
>NW_016804510.1:1784712-1804011 GCF_001698545.2 Rhinopithecus bieti
ATTCTCCTTTTTCTTTTATGTATTTTTTGTTAGTGTACTACAGAATACTTTCTGCTATATAATATTATAAAATTTAATTAAAAGGAGATTTTTAAAAATTAATAATCTTACACTTCAAGAAACTACCACAATAATATTAACATATAGCTTTTTAAATACCTTTCTATAAGTAAACACTTTTTTATCATTTAATACTTAATTACATAGACATTCAACACAGAATAGTTTTCAATTTCTGCATATGTAGGGTTTATGGACTAAGGATTTAAACAGTGAAAAAGGAAAACACAAGCCTTCCTCTCACAGAGCTTAGATGTTTAGGGAACATCTAAAGAAGTAAAACACATAACTTCAAGGGAGGAAGTGTTGCAATATTAGAAATATAGCACACTGCGAAATCTTTTAATGGAAGACCCTATCATAATTTTGTATATATGGTGGCAGTGGCATTCAGCAGAAGTTCCTCTACAACGACAAACAAATAGGAGTTGGCCAGACATACCAGAGCAGAGGATGGCTCAGGCAATAAATGATCCAGTTAGAGAACACAGTGTGTGACCAAGGATGGTGAAGTATAAATAAAAGTATTCTGGGAGGGAAAGAAGTAAAGAAGACTCAGACAGCAAAAGACCAGACATTATAAACCAAAATAAGAATATCAAACTTAAAAACAAGTACATCATGAAGAGATTAAAGGGTTTTAAAGGATGAAAATTAAGTAATGTTCTTTTAAATGTCATTTTAATCACAGAATTTTGACTGAGATAAGTGGAGTCTTGAGATAAGTGGAAAAAAGGAAACTGTTTAAGAAAATAGCTGAATAAAGAAAACAGTTGGTGGGACTAGGGTAGAACAAGAGAAAAGAGAAAAAGTACTTCTAAGTTAGAACTGACACCACTCATTCATGGATTAAGGAGAGGAGAATAATTATTGGTGTGTTTTAGCTTTCCTGTTTGAGTAATTGAGTAGATGGCAGTGTTACCGATTGTGTCAGAATGCACTAGAAGACATCTAACATCAAGGGTAAAAATAAAATTTTATTTTAGATATTTTATTCCTCCATGCCTGTGGACATCAAACAAGAAATCCAATTGTCATTGCAGGAAAATCTATGAATATATTACTATTTTCTCCCAGAAATGGATTGTAGAATTATACTCTTTTGTGGGCTATAATAATACATGTAAAATAAACAATAATTTTATGAGTTCTCCATGTTTCTATATAATCCTTTTTGTGTGTGGAGAACTAAAATGCTAACTTACAACTATTGCAAACAGCATAGGCAGACAAGATTGCATTGAAAGAGTGTCGAAAACATGTTCCAAAGATAAGATGTAAACAGAACAAGATATTTTAATATATAAAGCTAACAATAATAAGAAAAATAAAAAGCAAAAGAATACTCTTTGAGACTTATTATATCTTATTTTATTAAATGCTTAGTTCTTAACTTGTAAAAAAAAAAAAAAAAAAATAATAGTGTCTATATAATTTTAATAAAAGTTATCATTACCTTTTGATATATACCTAGCACTTTTTTTAGAATTCTGCAATCACATAGAAACTTATTTTCTTAAGACAATTGTGCTTATAATAACGTAGGCCAGAATACCCTCAATACTGAGTGAATTTCATTCCAGATATCAGTTTCTTCACACACATAGAAAAAGAAAAAAAAAAGCAAAATATAGGTTTTGCTATTTCTCAGTGTCCTTGCTTGTGATGTATATATTCTTTAGAAATTATTTTCTACAATTTTCTCGCTAGGATATATCATGAACATTTTATTTGTGAATAATTCTGACAGACTGAAAAATTTTCACCATGACCTTTTGGTAACCTTAAGCCACTTCACTATTCCTCTCCATTTTCTGCCTTTCTTGTTAAACCCAAATTGCCCAAACAGTGTTTAAATGGCAAGAAAAATTCTTCCCTCTTACTAGAACTCTTTTTGATCAACTATTTTAGAAATTAGCTGAACTTCAGCTAAGCCCTCTGGGTAGTCTACTTTTCTTCCCCAAGGCAGATTAATCTTTCTGGGTTATAGTCAGCTCATGATATTCTGAATAAAAGCTTACACCTAAAGGTACTCTATTGGATAGGCTTCCACAGCATTTGGTGGTGTGATTTAGATAAGGACTAGATCTGCTACATCTAAACCAAGATCATTTATTCTAAGCAAGTGTGCATAGGTTGCATACCCTTGTCATCTTCCTTCTTGAACCCTGATCCTGACCAGTACTTCACATCCTTGTGTTTAACACCATCCAAACTTTCACTTGTTCTCTGTAGAGTTCTTGGTGTAAGCCTCTTGATTTAAGTCATCTTTACTATTTTCAGGACTGCCATGGATGAGGTGAGACATTATGCAGATCATGGGATCTTGTTACTTGTCCCTTTCCTTTTAATATGCACAATCAACATCCAGTCAATGACATTCCCAGTCATTGTCTAGGATCTCACCTTTATATATATTATGGTGCCATAGAACTAAATATTGAAGTTCTCACAGGATTTTTCATAGACAATTTATAATTTCGGTGGCCACATTGGAAAACATCAGATAGAAAGTAAGCAATTCACCTAAGGTGCTGTGTTGTACCTTAGAATTGAAGATTCAAAGACTCCAAATATTTGTTGGACAGTGTAATTATTTTTGATGTGAAGAGGCTTCTAAAAGGAAAATTTTAAAATGGCTTCCCTGAAGGACTCTTTCTAAAAGCTAATAAAAATATAGAGAATCTAAAATCTAAACTCAAACTTTCATTTTCGTCTCCTGACTCAACTCCAGTCTGGCTACCTCCAACTCTGTGCCTTGAATTTTTTATATTTTTTATTACTGTGTGACAAGTTACTACATATTTATCAGCTTATAACAATACCCATTTGCTCTGTTACCGAAGTCCAGTTGGGCATGACTGGGTCCTCTGCTTATAGTCCCACTAGGCCAAAGTCAAGGTGTCTGCCAGACTGCACTCTTGTCTAGAAGTTCTGGGGAAGAATTTATTCTCACGCTCATGCAGGCTGCTTATAAAATTCTGTTCTTTCCTGTTGTAGGAATAATGCCCCCCTTTTTATGCTGGCTTTCAGCTGGGGGTTTGTTCTCAGCTTTTAGAGGTCATACTTTGTTTCTCTAATCCAGCAATGGCACTTCCATCCCTTTTTATGCTTCAAATGCCTCTGGCTTCCCCTTCTGTCCCTTGTACCATGTAAAATATTGTAGTCATAGGAATAGCACCAAGAAGGAAAGAGCATGTGGACCATCTAAATGTCTCATCCCACACACTTGCTCTGCAATTCCTGCTTCATCAGTATCATCACCACACCCTTCTCCTCTCTCTCCACCACACCTTCTTATTGGGCAAGGTTTGCTATTAATGTCTTCTACTCAGAGATGATGACTTGCTTTTCTTGTCTCATACAAGCAAGTATAAGGAAAACCAAATTTATGTTGATCAAAGTTAAATTTGTATACTTAAGAATTTTCTAAACTCACCTGAGGAAACATAGATGTTCATAGAATAATTTAACATTGTCCTAGCAGCTTATGAAAAGTCTTGGATTAAATCCATCACCCTGTAAGCATGAGAGATTTTAAAAAGTTTGTTAGAGTAAGGTAGGATGAATTGATACCAAAATTACATCAAATACAAGTGTCAAATTTTTACCACTGTTTGATATGAAAAACATAAAGTAAGATAATACCTCTTACAGTCTGACCTGGAGATCTTTGTTATCAATGTCAATTGATCAATATCTAGTGATATTAACTGGGAAAAGGTAGTTCCCAGAATTTAGAGACTATCTGACTTCTACCATAAGAGAATATTCCACTCATTCGGGAAGAAAACATTACAACTGACCTATCTATTTTCTTTATTGATAGTCTTAATCCTGGAAAGGTAGATTTATTTAGAAAACAGAAGATTGGAGGCCGAGTATCCTTCTTTCTGAGTTATAAGAGCTTGCTGAACACTTTAGAATTATTTTGATTTAGAAGGAAATAAAAATAAGCTCTTATGAATAGCTCTTCTGATTAAGCATTTGGGTAAATCTATGTACAAGTACATGTCTGAAACTGTGTAGATAAATACCTGTAACTATTATAAAGAAAAGGATCACTGAAAAAACAATTACCCTGCTTTCACTTGAAAGACAGAATCAAAATAGACAAAGAACAAATTTTATCTAACAGAAGGAAATTTTTGCCTTTCTGGTCAGCCCACAATTTCCCTTAATAAAAAAGGGGAATATTTTTATGCAATTGCAAATGCAAAATGTTGTATTTCTATTTTATACTTGTCCAGCCTCTCAACCATAAACTTCGTTATTTTTCCATCATTTGTCCTTGGAGTAGCAAAGAAGATTTACACGTAGGGATCTCAAATGACCTTCAGATTCTGCATTTGTCTTAGTGCTTCCTGTCTCTCTGGGTTTTCTCACTATAACATGTTTTACTGTCTGGTGAATCTTTTGGAATAGACCTATTTTGTAAACAGTGTAGTACAATTAAATATAAAGTAGAAGGCCTTTTCTTGGAATATTCAGAAAAATATTCCTGGACTATCATTTACTGATGTCATAGACTAATCATTTACTATCTGATATCTTCCCCTACCAGTATCTCAGACCTTAAATCTGTTCACAGTATCATCTGGTTCAAAGAAAGAAAGTATGGAACATAGCAGTCAACTCTTAAAGTTCTCAACTGATTTGGCTATTCCTTTGCTGAAATTGGCCAGTCCTCATTTAAATACCAGACCACTGAAGGATGACAGCTTTTGTCTCTGCTTCTGCCTCCTTCTTTCACAAGTATTGAAGTGTTTTTTGTTGTTTTTTTGTTTGTTTGTTTTTAGGTTTTTTTTTTTTCTTAATGACTAGAAAGTTATTCTTAACATCTCCTGGCTAATTACCAAAAGCAAACAACAACAAAAACAAACCAAAAAATAACCTTAGGGAATTGCTCTGTCTCATAGGATACTGTGGACAGTGGATTCTTAGTTCTTATAAACTGGCTAGTCATATACATAATCTGACAAAAACCATCACATCTAAATTTTTGCCCTGAATAGAATTATTAAAGATAGTATTTTGTAACATCAAAGAGTCCCTTTATAATTGCCTTAATCATGAACTTCTGATTACTATGAATCTTTCTTTCTATTTGTATGTGAAAGATCATGATAACCTTTAGGGTTCTATCTCAATAGGATAGTACAAATCAGAGATCCATTGTTCATGGACCTTTTAGTAATAGCCTACCCTTTGATTTATGCACAATTGCAGCAGCCTCCAAATTAACTGAGGCTTCTTAACAGTTAAATCTTAAGATATCCCAAATCTTCTTAAGTCCCTCGTGTCATTCAAACATATTCCT
The DNA here is from genome assembly GCF_001698545.2 of Rhinopithecus bieti. NCBI lineage: Eukaryota > Metazoa > Chordata > Mammalia > Primates > Cercopithecidae > Rhinopithecus > Rhinopithecus bieti. The sequence goes on from NW_016804510.1 coordinate 1,790,093, forward strand.
GCACCTAGACTGACCTCCTCTGAAATCCTGCTCCTCCTGCCTACATACATTTATCTCCTTTGCTCCAAGATCCTAAATGTCACCAACCTTTTTCCCCTCAGAGTGGATGGTAGATCTTGGGACAGTCGTGCACTTGCCAGAAATTTTCCCTGCCTCTAACCTCCATGAAATTCCTTTGGAAAACTGTGGTTTATAATTTATTTTTGATGATTTCTGTATGAACATAGAACAAAGAGGTTTTTTAAGCTGTGTTTGTAATTATAACCTACTTAAAGCTGCTTGAATTCAAACTTCTTTCAGAATCCAAATCTGTAGTAGGTTTTCATACCATAGCTTTTACTATGGCTGTCTAGAGATCAGAGAGCAAATGTCTGCACAGATATCAGATATTCCTTTTAAGTGAGTAATGATTTTCTTATGCTGTGGAAGCAACACAGCTCCTTAATTGTGGCTAGTGCCTCCATGAAATATGACAACTACATAGAAGCCTTACTAGATTCTTCCTCCAAAAGAATTGATTGCCAGTGTGAGACACATACCGTAAAGCAGACTCAGAAGCAAAGGGTATTGCTTTAGATAATTACTATACTAAGCAAGTTTCTTTAAAACACATTTAAACAATCCACAAAGTTCAAGAATCAACGCCAAATCAAACTCTTCACTGTTGGCATTAAATCTTGAGTCCACGCTATTCTTAAGCACCTTGTCCTTCAATGCCTTAATGGAAAGGATCTTATTGTTTGCAACTTGTCCTTCAATGCCTTAATGGAAAAGATCTTATCGTTTGCTCCACCCACATGGTTTCTGGTAGCAGCAAGATGATTTCTTGATCTGCCCTTAGATCCTAAATTGAGTCTTACAAATGTTTTCTTTCCACCATTGAATGAAAATTTTAAAGACTATTGTAAATAAGCATTGGTAGAAAATTTTAAATAAGATTGCAAAATATGCCCTTGGTGTGGGTTCCCACAATCCTAAGAAACAAATTGGACATGAATTACAGATAAAACCTATAGGCCTTTAGAGTATCTAAAATGGGTTTATATAAACACTACCTCTTTCCTGTTTCTACAATTTACAACTGCTTTCTGGTTGGTGAAATTTATTTCCTTGCCATAAAGCAACTATTTCAGCAAGAGAAAGTCAACATGTAAGCTTAGTATTTCCCACTTGCAAAATATTTGCCCATATGTTCAGTGAAGGAGGAACCTAATTAATTTAGAAAGATAATAAAGAAAATTCTCTAAGGCCCTGCCCTTCAGCCAGAAGTGCCCCTGTCCCTCAAGTTCTCAAGTTCTCATTGGAATTTCTCAGAGAAAGTCCCTCAACTTCTCAGAGAAAATAGAAAAAAATTACGACATTTTTAGGAGAAAATTTGCAAAACTATTTAAACAACTTGCCTTGTGCAAAGTTTTCATGTCTATTATTGACTTCAATAGAAAAATCTTAGATTAATTCCACATGAATTGATTATGCAACCAGAGATCTCACCTCCATCTTTGACTCTGCTCTTATAGACAAACATGGTAAAATTTGTAAGGATTTAATGCAGTATTACCAATAATATCATTAACATGTCATGGTAGCTTTTGCCCAGAAAAAAACTGCATAAATCTTTGCCTGATCTTTAGCTCAAAAACCTGATTTACTGGAAATACCACCAATACAAGACTAATATTGAACCGCATTGGAAGGCATGTTACCAGTTACTGTTAACCACAAAGAGTGCAGTGAAATTCCAGGAAATCAACTTTTGGTTTAATGTTTTCCACTTGCAAAGATGTCATACCACCTGCTAGACTTCCATGTCAAAGGGAGATGTAAGACTATCTCATGGCACTCCAGAAGTAGTCAACATCATGAAGGAACCAGCTTTCCAAGAACCTCAGATCAAACAGAAGCCTATTGATAATTGTAACTCTACCCAACACGTTTGGATTAAGATTTTCCAAGTGACAGAAATCACTGATTCTGTACTCTTTGTTGTACGTGCCTGTATTCCCCTCTTTTGAAGCTATTATTTCCACTGTATTGCTTTAATAAATTTTATTGCTAAGATGAGATTGTCCATGTTTTATCCTCTAACCTTTATTCTATGCATTAATAAAAATATAAACAAAGTTTTTACAAATCTGTAGATTTGAACTCACCCTTTCTACTGATTCAAGGTGGGGACAGTAACTATTCCCCTACCTAACACCAACAGGAACAGAATCCTGAGTAGAAGCTATTGGCCAAGGCCTTCTGATGATACTAATATGTGTTATTTCCATTACCTGAGGCTGAGTTTTCTTAAGAATGTTAAGGTTTCTTTCTAGCCACTCATTGACACATTATTGAAACCCAACTACAAAGACAAAATTCCTAAGGAGCCACGATGGCAGTTATCAACAGTGAATTCTTGACTGTAATCATCAGTAGACTTGAAGTTCTGTACAAACCAAGGTGTAGCTGAGTAAGGACACTCAGTCTCCCTGTTAACCAAGAGAGATGCCCACTGTGGCCCTCCCATTGCCTTGACATCTGCAGCTTCTTCTCACCATTTTTGCACCTGATCCCAACTCTATCAACTACTCTCACCAGACCTCTAACTAAAATCAAGTTGCACAGTCACTGGTTGCTAAACCACAAGAAAATTCTTCCTCATCCAAAAATTATTCTTGACTAACTATTCCTGAAACTAACTGAACATTTGCTAAAGGTTTATAAAATTCTTTCTTTCTTCCACAAGGTAGAATACTCCCTCAGAGTTCTAATACTTCAGCACTCTGAATGAATATTTATGTTTGGCAGTGCTATTGAATTCCTCCCTACATTAGTAGTGCAAGAATTTATTCAAATTGTTATACTTTTATATATTTGCATTTCCATTAATTCCATTTTTTTATTATTACCAATCACAGTTAAATGAGACCTTCCTTACCTATTTTTAATAAACCTAATTTTGCCCAAAATAACTGTATGTATTTGTTACATTTTACTCTTTATCCTTTCCAGTGTCTGTGATGATTTTTACTACATATATAAGTGTATATATGTATATTTACTTCAAAAGTTGCTTTATTTATACACACAGACACAAATGTATATATGTGTGTGTATATATATATATATATGTGTGTGTGTGTGTGTATGTGTGTGTCTGTGTGGAGGGGGCGGGAGAGAGAGAGAGGAGAGAGATTTTCTTTATTTATTTTCCCAAGTATTGCTGGGGTTCCTCATAAAGCAAAGAATGTAGCCTATCCTATCAGTCATGGTGTATACACTAAATTGGCAACCTCTACATGAGGAATTTCCAATAACCAGAAAACATGGATTTGAGAAAAAAGGGGTCATGTGGGAAAGGGATTTCCCCATTCTATTGTTTCAAGATGAGAGTTAATATTGCAAGCATCTCATTTTTTATTTATGATTATGAATAGAGCATAGGTATGAGTTACTTAAATGTGGGGAAAAAAGGCATGGATAGGATCATGGCAGAATTAAAGAAGTAGAATAATGTCACAAGCTTTTTTGATAACTTATTAAAAGCAATAAACTCTCCAAAAAAAAATGCATGTGAACACTGTGTAACCTAAAATTTACATACAGCTTTAGAGAATTTCTCAGACGTTTAAAACTCAGTTCACAAATATCGAAGTAGCCATAAGAATGTACTGCTTTTATTTTACCTAGAAGAGCCACCAGATATTTACATTTGTACTGTGCTTTTGTTTTGAATGCAGTTACCTTGCAGGTTCATTTTTTTTTCCCCCAGGCTGACAATAAATGAGTGGTTTAAACAACTGACACCAAGACAGTGGCCTATGTGTCTTCACTTCAAATGATTCAATTAATATTGCAATGAATATTTATGGATACTCCCCAGAAATCATGGCACTATCACATAAAGCTATTTGTTTTAGTGTTCTCTTGTGTACATTTGGGCAGAGATTGATGAAAGACTATAGTTAATCTAAACAGAGAGATCGTTTATATAAAACCATCCTGTAAAAATATCAGGGCACACATTTAGAAGTCCACATTTACTAATTAAGTCTCATGGAAGGTTTGCAATGATCTGGTGAGTAACATTTCCAATTCTGCTTTAGAGATAAGGAAAAATATGAATAATAAAAGAAATCCAAACTGAGCCCCTCTCACCTATGTTTATCGCTTAATTATCCTGATGCTTTATTTTGACCATGTCAGTTATAAGAATAGGTATTAGCATATCTCATTTTATTCTGCTTTGTTTTATTAAATTTTTCAGGTTTTGTGGAGTTTTCCTTTTTGACAAATTGAAGGTTGTGATAAGCCTGTGTCAAGCAAGTGTATGGGTGCTGTTTTTTCAGCAACTTGTGCTCATTTGTGTCTCTGTTTCACAATTCTGATAATGTTTACAATATGTCAAACTTTATTATTATTACTATTGTATCTGTTATGGTGATCTGTGATCAGTGATATGTGACATTATTACTGTAATTATTTTGGTGTGGCACAAATGACACTCATGTAAGATAGAGAACTTAATAAATATTTCGTGAGTTCTTACTGCTCCACCAACCAGCTATTCCTCCATTTCTCTCCCTCTCTTCAGGCCTCCCTATACCTTGAGAAACAACAGTATTGAAATTAGGCCAATTAATATCCCTAAAATGACCTCTAAGCATTCAAATGAAAGAAAAAACATGTCTCTCATTTTAAATTAAAACTATAATAATTAAGCTTAGAGAGAGAATGACATGTCAAAAGCAAAGATGGGCTGAAAGCTTGGACTGGAACTTAACCTTAAATAACTCAGAGATGTGCCTACATAAGAAAATGAATCTAGACCAAGGCCTAATAAAGAATGGCACATTGATAGCTCTCATTCTGTTGATATAAAAAGCATGTTGATTCCCAGTTTAAACCCACAGTCTTTGCTGCTGTAATTTCCACATGTTCCATTCAATGGAGAGAAGGCCAGCATGTAAATGAATATGGTCCTGGATAAACATTTGGAAGAAAATCATCATACAGGTAGAGAAAATCTGGCATACTTATATGCTAGATTAGTTATTAATTCAGCATGAATTCTGCATCAGTAATGATCAGTGCCAAAGGAGGAAGGAAAATCAGATAGCATTTGGGGCATCGAGAAACAGGAAATTCTATCTTGGACATTAGTAACCATTATGTTATGCATTATGGCATGCGATGTCAGCAGTCACTGGAGTAAAATGGGTTTTATTTAGCAGAAGTGATATCAGTGGATACAAGATAAAAGAAGTTTAAATTATGAGAGGAAGAGAGGATAGATGCTATATGCCAGAAGAAAGAGTTTGTATTATGTTCATACTTAGTATAAATGGCACCAAATCTCCCAGGTTTAAGTGCACCAAATATTCCAGTTTATTTTTTGGTGAGGAGTGGATAGAATTTCATCAGTTGTGAGCAGAGGTAAGAATCAAAATTTAGAGTTTGTTGCATAAGTGTATATAGCATCAATAAATGAGGTGCACAATATACCCAATCTAATGTTATATGATCAATTAATAAATACATATTAAGTATGCAAAACTAATGCATTCGTTTACTATAAAATCATAAGTATGTGTAATGCACACTTATAAATGTTAAGATATTATGGTATATAGGTATAATTGAGTGATCATTGCCATTTAAAAAATTACAATGTCTGAAGAAAGAACTATATATTAATCTAATGAGTATGTTTTTATACGTGCTATAGATGATTCCTGAGAAATGATGAACACGTGGAAAAAATAACTTAATTGCAAATCAGTTATGCGGTGTATTTGATAACCTCAGATAACATTATTGTAATAAAAGTTGAAATTCTACAGTGCAGTGAAATAGAAATAAATGAAATCATATGGAAGTTTTGAGACATTAATTGTAAATATTTTAACAAATTATTAAAATTTTCACAATCTCATTTTCTTATAGATATAGCCTTTCTACATAGCTTTTGTTGAATTAAATAAAATTATAAATATTAGAAAATAAAATTTGTTTCTTTTGGTTTGCAGGGAGGGTGAAACTTGGTACATAATACATACATGGAATACCTAGTTGCATTACTTATCCTCTTTAAAATACATGCCAGTGATGACTAAATAAAAGTGCATAAATACATCTTTCTTTGAATATATATATGATATATATTATATATACATATTTGAGTTTATATATTTTATATATATATGCACAAACACACATATATATATAAGCACCTAAGTCATTCATTCAACCTTTATTTACTTCACACCTATTACTCATTAGGCAGTGTGCTAGGTGCAGAGTAAGCAGTGTTTTTCATTGATTTGTCTTTGTTTTTGAAGATAGGTAGAACTCCAGTCTCAAAGAGATTGTAATTTAGGGACTGAGGCAGATTCTAGGTACAAAAATACATAACTGATTGGAAACTGTGGTCACAATGCTGTGCCCAGCCATGATGTAATCACGAGTACTACAATTTTCCTTCTGTTATAAACAACTAGAAGACTGCATTCACATATTGGAAAGACACTAGAGGATTTACTTCTGTGAGAGGAAGGAAATAAAGTAAGCTATTCCTATCTCTGTCCCAGTTTACTTCTTGGATGCAGTTTCTGGAATATGTCCTGGAGAGATGAAAGCGAAACAGAACCTTGTATTCTTGCTAAGATTCTTGCTGAGGTTAAGAGTCAGAGATGAAACTTTAGGTGATAAACTTCTGGTGAAGATTTGGTCTCTAATGAATTATTAAATTAGTATTTCCCTATGGATTTTGCTATTTTTTTGAGAAAAAACTGAACACACAGAGACATAAAATACAAGATAGAAGTTTCAAGTGATGGCAGCCTTCAATCTCTTCACATAAATCTTTTTGGAGTTGTTTTAATTTTGCAGTTTTTTTCTCTGAAAATGTCCCAGTTTTTAATATTTCTTTTGAAATCAAGTATTTAGTGCTATGTGTGCTGGTTTATGCCTATAATTCCAGCACTTTGGAAGGCTGACAGGGGAGGATCTCTTCAGGACAGGGGTTCAAGACCAACCTGGGCAACATAGTGAGGCATCATCTCTACACACACACACACACACACACATAAACACACACTAGCCTGGTGTGGTGGCATATAACTGTAGTCCCAGGCAGAGGTGGGAGGATTGCTTGAACCAAGAAGTTTGAGGCTGCAGCAAACTACAATTATGCTATTGCACTCCAGCCTGGGAAATAGAGGAAGAACCTGTCTATAAATAAATAAACAAACAAACAAACAAATAAGAAACTTGGTATTTTGGCATCAAATTGTGATTTAGCTTATTAGGATATGACACAGTAGTTTTATCACAGTTTCTACCTATATCCTTTTCCGAATTTAAAGGTTGAACAATCTCAGATTCAGTTGCAGAATCTACCATGATTCACTCAATAGGACTTTTTATTAAACATTTCTAAATTTGTATGAGATAATATAATAAATCTTAAAATATGATTTACCAGATATTACATCATATTAATATTATACAGTTTGATACTAATTCAACTGAAAATGCATATACAAAAGTTAATAAGACAGTCTGTCCTGCTCTCATGGCATTGTAGTAGGATGACAACACAGTTACAAATGAATAATTGTATTGACAGTACAGGATTTTAAGAATTTGAATTATAAAGAAAAGCAACTGTGTATTATCAAGGGGAAGTAGCTAGAGGCAAATACTGTAAAGTTTTTGTCTACTGCTTTAGACACTGGTTGCATATAAGGTACAGATTGCAGCCAGCAGTCAGAACCCATTACCAACATTCCAGCAGCTTCTCTCCTGCCATTTTTCAATAATAACTACTTTTTAAAAGTCTCACCTGTTCTTTACATAAAGCGATTTATTTAGAATGTTCTTGATATGGTTTGGCTGCGTCCCGATTCAAATCTCATCTTAAATTGTAGCTATCATAATTCCACATGTTGTGGGAGGGACCTGGTGGGAGGTAATTTAATCATGAGGGTGGGTCTTTCCTGTGCTGCTCTTGTGATAGTGAATAAATCTCATGAGATCTGATGGTTTTATGAGCAGGAATTCCCCTGCCCATGCTGTCTTGCCTGACACCATGTAAGACATGCCAATGCTTCTCCTTTGCCTTCCACCATGATTGTGAGGCCTCCCCAGACATGTGGAACTGTGAGTCTGTTAAACCTCCTTTCTTTATAAATTATCCAGTCTTGGGTATGTCTTTATTATCAGTGTAAGAACAGAGTAGTACAGTACTCTTTTGTTCTGATTGTTTATGGTCAACATTTTGTTTAGATATTTCAGTTATGATGTATGTATATAGAGTCCTTCATAATAATTAGTATATAATATTCCACTCTGAATATGCCAACGTTGATTTACTTACTCAACTGTAGATAAACAATTGGGGTTATTTTCAGGTTTTGGCTATAACAAATAGTTAATGAATAACAAGGAGACAATGAATATTACAGTTATTGTCATTTTGTGATAGAGGTCAATTTTAAATAAATTGCTCATAAAGCTTTTTCTGAGGAGATGAAATTTATATCGTGTATCAGTTATTGTTCCTGTTCAACAAATTATCCCAGGTTGTAATAGCGTAAAACAATCAATTTTTATGCACAAGAATTCTGTGGTTGGAAAATTCTTAAAAGGCATAATGGGATGATTTGCCTCTGTTCCACATATAAGACTTCAACTTAAAAATGTTGAAGGTTGGGGACAGCTGACAGCTATGATAGTTTAAAGGCTCAATTATTCCCATGTACCTGGTGCCTGAGTTGGAATAACTCAAAGACTTTCACTGCTGATTATAATATCTAAATGCATTCTCTCTGTGAGACTAGGCTTCCTTAAGAACAGTAGCCTTACAATAGTTGGAATTCTCACATGACAGCTCAAGAAGCAAGCATGAAGTTTCCGAACAAATATATGGAAATTACATCATATTTTATGGTAGTTGTGTCATATTTTATGAAGCAACCTTGGATATCACACAACATCATTTATGTCACACTCTAGTGGTTGAAGCAGTCCTTTGACTCAAAGGGTTAAGACAGATCTATCTATAGGGGAAATGCCAAAAATATTGAGTCCACATTTTAGAACCTTTAAAAGTCAGCCATGAGGAACTTATTAATTAGTGCAAAGAGAAAATACATTCAAAATTCCTAAATTGGAAACAAGTTTTGCTTTTGATAATGAGAAAGGAAAATCAGATTTTTTAATTATAGTAAAGAAGGAGGGCTACCAGTCCGAGGCTATATGTTTTAGGATATTTTAGGCCACTATCTAGGGCATAAAGCATATGGATCTTATTTTAAGTTCCAGGAAGCTATTGAAAAACATATAGGAGAGTGGTCTTACTTAATTTTAACAATATTATTTTTTGGCAGCGATAGAAACAATGTTTTGCAGAAAGGCAAAAGTCCAAAAACTTTTAAATTAGTATAAGAACAAGATGATGTGGGTTAGGATGGTTGCCATAAACATGGCAATGTAAAAAAAAAATGGATAGATGAGTCTGATCTTTATTTGGTTAACTCTTATATCTCACTCAACATTCAACTCTGTGTCATTATTTATTATGAAACCCATTCTGATCTTTTCTCTACCAACCCGCCCCATCCCAGTATAATTTAGGTTTAGGTACATATATATATATAATACTAATACTATATACTAATTAACAATTTATATAATGTATCATTATATGTATTTTATATAATATACTATGCACAATTATTATACATATATATACATTTATTTTTTTTTTAAAAATACACAATTTAATTTACACATTTAACTTTACAGTGTTTATATTTAAAATAGCCATTGTGTATATTTCAAAAACAAAAGTGCGTGATCAATAAATTTGGTTCGTGGCTGAATTTGTTTCCTGGGGTCAAGCAAAGTTAAATTGAAAACCAACCAAAATTTATTTAACTAAAATAATTGATTATTTCTTACAATGCTTAAGTATATTAGTAATTCATAATAGCTGCAATAATATTAATGCATTAATTAGTGATGTACAGTCACCAATCATTTCTTGGGGTAGTTTATGCTTTTATTATTGTACGTACTTCTTTTATACCGTATTATATGTACATCTTGTACTGCTATTCATAAAGAAGAATCACCACTTGAGAAAAGCAACATTTTTATGCCCATATTTCTAAAACTATTGCCTAAAATACTTTTAGCAAAATTAACTGGTTCTTATGGATTGAATATAATGGTCAGGCATAATTTCAGAGGAAACAGTTGCTTAAAGTAATCCAATGCCAATTAGAAAGTACATTTTACAATAACAACATCTTTGAATGCTGGATTTATATGCTGTTTTTCAAGAGAAATGCCAGATTGAATAAGATATAGATAAAAATTGAAAGAATGTCTCTACAAATGGGTATTTGATATCTACTTGAAATTTAGTCATGAGAAAACAATGTCCAAAGTTAGACAAGAAAAATGGAATTCATTTATAGTAAATTTTTGGAGCTAACAACATACTGTATTAATTGATACACAGAATGATTTTTAATAACAAATCAAAAAGGAAATAAAAAATATAAAACATGCTTTTGGGGGTTAAATCAAGAAAGTTATTACATAAAATTTAAAATATTCTATATTTTCCTTTAGTCTATTTAGTTTTAGAGCTACTTTGAAGCAAAACAATGAATTAGAGAAAGTTTCAAAGTCACCCTAATTGTATAGTTCACCAGAAAATAGTGCAACAGTTTCCTAAGTCACTGCAGTCAGCATGGAAGTATACAATTAAATAACAAAAATAATGCTGGATTAGGTGGGGTGGATGTTGTATAAGAGAACCAAGGTGACTAGTTAAAGGTAAGAAGTCAAATATTTTTATTATATTATTAATTTACTTATTTATTATTTCAGACAATATTTATTAAGAATCATGCATGTGCTTTGTTCTAGGTTGTAAAAATTAATAAGAAGATATGGACCCATGCAGGTTAATACCATGTACTGCACACATAATAGCTAAAGAAATAATTCCAGAATATATCTGGCATTTTTTTTGACATTTTTCCTCTGCTAGCCATTACTCAGGAGTTTTATCTCACTGAATTTCTCTACACAGACCTAGGACAAATGCTAGCACCAGACAGCCAAGATTCTCTTGAGAGCCACTAAATCAAGACAGGCTTGCATTTGATCATACTGTTTTTGTTCTTCTCCCAGAGTCTGTACTCTTAACTTTAGTCTAGAATACCTGGTTCCAGATCCCTAATCACCGTGTCTGAAACAATGATATCCATTGTTTTATTCCCTGTTTTAACTCATCTATTAAAAATACATATGACTGTATGCATAGTGTACACTCATGAATTTCCCTCTACATTGCCCCTGTTGGGTTTTAATTAATAGTTTTTCTATCTCTCCAGATCTCCTTTCACCTATATTTCTGGCTATATCTACTTTCTAGTGCAATTCCCTCCCTATGTAATGAGCATTCGGTGTTTGAAATATGTTTATTTAACACAAATGTGGTTTCCCAGGACTTTTACACAAATAGAACAAATCTGAAAATGAAACAAAAAACAAATCTAATCTAGAGATATTTAGAATAATATAAAGGAATAAATCTTCCAGAGAGCAGTCAGTGTAGCACGGAATAGCAAAGGATGTCAAAATAAGTGACCATCTCCAATATGCCAGGGAATCTTATTTAAGAGTTTTTCCCAGTTACAGTGGTAATACATTTATATATTATTTGTCATGTGTGATTTTATCAATCATTTTTCACTATATTGCTCAAACACACACTTTCTGAGATTCAACAGGCAAGGGCACCAAGATTATTAAGTCATGAGAGCTGCACTTCAGGATCATATAAAAGAGACAGAAACAAAATAAGTAAGCATAAGGCAAATTGATGCAGACTACATTTAAGGCAAATGCCATGTATTTGGAATCACAAAGGGAAAAAATGAAGAAGGTTGGAGTGTCATTGTAGAAAGAGAGACAATTGAGCTGAAGAGTAATATACTGGATAGACAGAAGGATGAAGGGCATAACAGGAACATTAATCAGAAAGTGCAAAATCATAAATACATGAACAGTTATGAAAAGGTTATACTTTAGAGCTGTTAGAACTAGTAAGTGTTATATAGAGAAAATAGAAAGGGGTTGAACATAAAACTCTAGAGAGCACTCCTAATTTAAGATTGAGTAAGGCATCAGACGTGAAAAAGGTATTGAGAATGAGGTGACATACAAGACAGTGATACAAAATTGTAAGAAGATAATAAGAATATATTTTAGCAAAAGAATCCATTCTTAAGCTTTTTTATCACTGTCTTCTGCAGGAAGGAAAGGAAAACAAGCAAAAAAAAAAAGGCACAAAAGACAATGATAGTTCAGAAGACAAGGAATAATTGCAAACAAATATTTATAAAAATAAACCCTCTTACCTAGATACCAAGGCAATGAACTAGGCCAGTGCTTACAGTTCTTCCATAGAGCATTGCCCAATTTCCACTTTGTACAGCTGATACTCATGTTTTAACTGCCACTTTTGTAGATATCTTGAGAATTTCATCATCCATGTAAAACATTTAGTCTAATTATCTGTTACCAAGTTCATGCTCAGTAGTAACACTTGTTCTATGGGGTCTAGTAAAGGAAAAAATAATTTCATTGCTATTTATTATTATTATTTTTTTAAATTTGAGTTCTCTAGATCCATAAAAGGTTATCAACTCCTTCAGATACGCTAAGTTCCCCTTTTGGAAATCACCAGACCTATTGGAGTCTATTAACTTAGAGCAATGGTTCTCAAAGCATGGTCCCCCACAATAGCAGGAGCACCATTATCTAGGAACTTTTTAAAATAAAAGTTCAAAAACCCCATTGCAGACTTGTTAAATAAGAACCTCTGGCAGTGGAGTCTAACAGTCTATATTTTAACTTTGATGAATCCAATCTTCATGGATCTTAAAATTTGAGATTAATGGAATAAAGTCCTCCACCCCTCCAAAAACTCTAAGTTTAATCAATCAGGATGTCTGAAGGAGAACATTAATTTAGACTAGGACAGTAGAGCTATGCTGAGACTGGATGGAAAGAGTATGGATTTAGGAGTCAGATACAAGTGGATTCACATCCCAACTTGGCTGATGTTAGGTCTGTTATCTTTGACATTTTCCACACTTTTTTCTTGGGGTGTCCCATAAATCTCTAAATGATATTGAAATAATTCAGGTAATATGTCCAGAATGACTGTCACCTAATGACGATTCAACAAATGTTATTTTCTTCCTCATCAGAATCGCCTTTATTTAGTTATACAGTCTTATACGTTCTGCTTTTATTAAGGGTTGTGCAAGAAACAGCCCTTTCAAGACGGTTTCAGTATCTATTTTACAATTGTTGCTGAGGACATTGTCCAATATATTATTCAAGATTCTCTATATAAAATTGTATATGACAAATGTCTTTAAACCTTTAACTCTGAAATAAAAAGCAAACAAAAACTTTCGTGTAGAATATAGACTAGAATGTTTCTTCAAAATAGAATTTATAGGTATGTAAAATACTGTAGATGGCTTATAAAGAAATCAATTACATCAGGCCAGGTGCCATGGCTCATGCCTGTAACTTCAGCACTTTGGGAAGCTGAGGGGGTCAGATCAGCTGAAGCTAGGAGTTCAAGACCAGCCTGGTCAACATGGTGAAAGCTTGTGTCTACTAAAAGTAAAAAAACAGCCAAGTGTGGTGGCATGTGCCTATAATCCCAGCTACTTGGGAGACTGAGGCATGAGAATAGTTTGAACTGGGGAAGTGGAGGTTTCGGTGAGCTGAGATCAAACCACACCACTGCACTCCATCCTGGGTGACAGAGTGAGACTATCTCAAAAAAAAAAAAAAAAAAAAAAAAAAAAAAAAAAGAAAAGGAGGAAAAA
>NW_016804510.1:1807109-1818749 GCF_001698545.2 Rhinopithecus bieti
AAAAAAAAAAGAAAGAAAGAAAAGGAGGGAAAAAAAAAGAAATCAATTAAATCAAATTCAGTAGAAAACAAAATTAAAATGATGAAATCAAAATAAAATAAAATTCCCAATAAAAAATAATATTTGCCACTGGGCATGGTGACTTATTCCTATAATCCCAGCACTTTGGGAGACTGAGGTGGGTGTGATATGTCAGGTCAGGTGTTCAAACCCAGCCTGACCAACATGGTGAAACCCTGTCTCTACCAAAAATACAAAAATTAGTTGGGCATGGTGGTGCGGGCCTGTAATCCCAGCTACTACAGAGCCTGGGGCATGAGAATTGCTTGAACCTGAGAGACAGAGTTTACAGTGAGCTGAGATGATGCCACCGAACTCCAACCTGAGCAACAGAGCAAGACTCTGTTTCGTAACAACAACAATAATAATAATAATTGCATGTAGATATCCTTAACTACATAAATCAGTTGCTAAATTGTTATTTATTATTAAATCTACACATTTTAATACACCAGGTGAGTAAACATCAAATACCATCATTTTTCAAAGTCTTTGAAAAGCAGAGCAAAACATAGAAATATGCATGAATATATTAAGCATAATTTCCTAAGAATTATGAGAGAGCTAAAAAGTATGGTAGTCCCTCCTTATCTGTGGTTTAAGTTACCCAAGGTCAACTACCATCTGAAAATATTAAATGAAAAAAGGCTGGAAGTAAATAATTCATGTTTTAAATCCTGTGCTGTTCTGAGTATCATGATTAAATCTCAAACTATCCTACTTTACCCTGCACAGGACATGAGATATCCTTTTGTCTAGCATATACACAATTTTGCTACGCTAGTCATGAGCCTCTATCTCCTGCTGGTCAGGACCTTGCATTAATCTCAGACCATGATATCATTTCCATTTCTGCCCTGCCCTGCCCCGCCCCGCCCCGCCCCGCCTCACCTCGCCTCGCCTCGCCTCGCCTTGCCTTCCGTCCCGCCCTGCCCTTCCTCCTCTCTTTTTTTCTTTTTTTGACGGAGTCTTTCTCTGTTGCCCAGGCTGGAGTGCACGATCTTGGCTCACTGAAATCTCCGCCTCCTGGATTCAAGCAATTCTCCTGCCTCAGCCTCCCAAGTAGCTGGGATTACAGGCGCCCGCCACCGTGCCCGGCTAATTTTCGTATTTTTTAGTAGAAAAGGTGTTTCACCATGCTGTTCAGGCTGGTCTTGAACCGCTGACCTCAGCTGATCCACTGGCTTCGGCCTCTTAAAGTGCTGTAATTACAGGCGTGAGCCACTGCTCCTGGCCCCTTTTTTATTTACTCACATACTCCAGAGAATGACCCTTGCTTTAAACATGTTGATTTTCATAATGTTCAGTGTCTCTATATTAACTGTCCCTCCCTTTATACTTGTAACAAATGTATCTCTTTGGAAGAAGTTAAAGACTTCTATGCCCTATTTTAGTTACATGCCCTCCTCCCCCACACTCTATGACAGAGGTCCGCAACCGCCCGGCCAGGAACTGGTACCAGACTGCATAGCAGGAGGTGAGTGGCGGGCTGGCAAGTGAAGCTTCATTTGTATTGACAGTGCTCCCAACTCCAGCATCCACTTCTGTCAGATCAGCAGCAGCATTGGATTCTCACAGGAGCGCGACCCCTAATGCGATCTGTGCATGCGAGACATCTAGATTGTACGCTCCTTATGAGAATTCAAGGCCTGATGATCTGTCACTGTCCCCTACCACTCCCAAATGGCACCGGCAAGTTGCAGGAAAGCAGTTCAGGGGTCCCACTCATTCTACATTATGATGAGTTGTATAATTATTTCGTTATGTATTACAATGTGATCATAATAGAAATAAACTGCACAACAAATGTAAGGCATTTGAATCATCCCTAAACCTTCCCCCTCCCCAGTCCTTGGAAAATTTTTCTTCCATGAAACTGGTCCCTGGTGCCAAAACGATTGGGGGCCACGGCTCTATGATATTTCTTTAAATCACAGTTTCTGTTTCATTTTGTTTGTGATCCTAATCGTGTGCTTTCCAACATAAAATTTCAGCCCAAGATAAAAAGTTCTGATCTATACTAATTTATAATATATTTTAATCAGAAATAATAAAATCCGGATTTTCTTAGTTGTATGCTAATATTCTTTTCCCTCTGTCATGCTAAATCTAAATAAAACTAGCTCATTATATATTCTATGCATGTGAAACATACATGTACCTCATACATAGGTAAAATATTGTGCATCAATAAAAGAAGAAAAATATTTTAAAAAATCTAAGTAGCCTTAGAAAGGCTTAGAATTAAAACAGATTTAAAATATTTTTAAAAATCTAAGTAGCATTTAGCATGCACGTATTTTAATGTTTCTACACTTACCATTTAAACTTTTATATCACTGTTTTTTAAAGCTGAATAGTGAATCATTAAACAATGCTGTCTGCATCATCTACTTTATAAATAGTTGAAAAACAAAACTAAGCAATATATACATCTATCTTACACACACAAATCAGCTAACTGAGCAATATATACATCTATCTTACACACACAAATGAGCTAAATTTGAAAAAAAAAAAACAAGGAAATGCTAAAGGCAATATTAAGAATAGTCTCAACTTTGAGGGAGAGGCAAGGGGATGGTAAAAGTGAGCATATAGGTATATCGTAATTATTGACTATGTTTTGCTTTGTGGTACACAGGTGTTCACTCTATTAGTAAAGAATATATAAAATAAAGCATGATGAAATCTAAAAACCACAATTTATACAAAATAAAGTTATCTTTCAGGAAGAAAGTATTTTAATTAAGCCAATTCTCTGCACCTGAAATTCTTAAAAAGAAAAAATTTTAAAAGGTATCATACAAATTTTGTAAATCACGTTGTTAGTAATTTTCTTTCAGCAATTTGTTGTAACAATATGACTTGATTGCACAATATACTGAATACCTGTGATAATAATTAGAGGAAAACGATTTGATTACTTCATTTAAAATAGCCCCATAAATTTGAAAAAAAAGAAAAAAAAGAAAAAATAACTGAAACAAAAACTTAGTTCTGTTTCAAGTCACCTTTGTCAATAGTGTGTTAGAAAGGTGAACTACTCACTGCCTTACATTAACTTTATATCAGAGTTGGATATTACCTTCCTTAAAAGAGTAAGCTGATACAATTGCTTTAAAAATCTAATTATTCTTTACTAAATGTAAGTCATAAAATCTGAGATTGTATTTAGAGCAATATTGGATCAAGTGGAAACATAGACTCCAATACAATTGTAAAAACCAGCCACAAAGATGGAATTTTTACTAAACCTTGACTCATTTACATAAATATTTACACAGCTGTCGTCCTGGCCCAGTTTTTAAGACAAGTTCCTTAGTAGAGTTTTTATGCTGCCCTGATATGGAGTTGCATAGCTGACATTTATGATATCCCACTCTGTATCTCTTCCATATAATGAGCTTATAAAACAGCCCTAGAGAAAAGCATGCATAAAAGTGAGGCCAGAAAAATGTTGTGCCCTCTTTATTTAACCCTGGACTCAGGTCAGAAGAGTGTAAATTATTCTGGTTGTAAAATTTGGCTAATAGCTTATTTGGAGACAGAGCATATTAAACAAGAATGAGAAATGACCTAATAGAGCATAGTCCTTAAGACTTTGGAGTCAGACGGTCCTTGGTTAAAATGCAGGCATTCTCTGTTACTGGCTGCATGCCTTTAAGAGTATTACTTAATCATTCTAAGTCTCACTCTATGCCTCTGTCAAATGGGACATTAATTATTCTTACCTCTTGTGATTATTGAAAGATTAACATATCTTTCAACAATGTGTGATAAAGCATTTACATTACAAGATATGTTAATCTCTCAACAATGCATTTAATATTATCTTTCAACAATGTATGATAAAGCATTTACATTAATTACTAAAATAACTAAAATTAGAAAATGATTACTTACAACTATTATTTTATGAAATCAAAGGACAACATTGCTCATTATCAGAGTCTGTGTGGGGAAAACATGGTACTATTTGATTGTATATAACATTGTGATAGCTTCTTGACTGAAACAGACTTAAAGGTTTTAAGCAAAAAGTAACAATAGTCTTTCACATCATCACAGTTTCTAGTTATATCTAAGCAAGATTTTCGAATAACTTCAAGATATTAACAAGTTGTTTCTCAGGTTCTAAAGGTCTAGTACAATCTAATATATATTTCTCATATTTTAAAATATTTTTTTCTCCCTTTAAGTTCAAGCCTAACCTAGACTCCAAAAGCTATAGAGATGGGCAGGAAAGGGGTGCATTCTTTCTACTATTCATTTTGGCTTTGCAATTTTCCCTCCATTCCCCATGCTATTTCTAGTTCCTCCAAATTGTCACATAATGGAAAGGTATAAAAGAGCGGAAAAGGAAGAACAAACAAATAAAAATCTCACGTTGCAACATATCAGTATTGAGCTCTTGAAAACACTGTCATATATGATAGCTCTCCAAACACAGTATTTTTCCCCACTCAAGCTTTTGTGAGGCCAGGCTTGGTGGCTCATGCCTGTAATCCCAGCACTTTGGGAAGTCAGTTCTGGAAGATATCTTGAGTCCAGGAGTTTGAGACCAGCCTGGCTAACATAGTGAGACTGCCTCTACAAATACTTGTAGAATTAGCTGTGTGTGACGGCGTCTGTAGACCCAGCAGACGCAGGATGATCGCTTGAGCCCAAAAGGTTGAGGCTGCAGTGAGTCAGCTGTGTTTGCTCCACTGACCTCCAGCCTGGGTGATAGGAGTAAAATCTTGTCTTAAAAACAAAAAAGCTTTTGTGGATCATTAAGTGAACCACTTTGAGATAACTGGCATCTTCTATTTTTAGATGATGAAATTGATTATTTTCACAGCATACTCCTATCCCCTCACCTGCTAGCACTAGCATATGACCAACTAACTCATACAGAATTTTTTTAGTGTCTTACCCCTCTCCCCAAAATACCACCATGATTCTTTTGAATAAAGCCCTTTTCAAAATAAATGAAGTCAGTATTCATCCTTGGGGTCCATAACTGGCCAAAAGGAAGCACACATCTTTGCCATGACATTGGTGGGATCTGCATTCCCATTCTTGCCTTCTCCTTTTCCTCTGAAATCAGGAGTAGCTCTAGTCAACTCTTAATCTTTAAATATTTCCAGGTATGAGTAAAAATTTATTTACATGGTCCCAATTATATTCAAGAAATCTAACATCAGTCTGCCTTATAATTCCCTGAAGCTCACCTTAGTTACTTTGGGGCATGGGAAAAGATACTCTCATCTTTCCCCAGAGAGGTATGGATTGAATATGGACTTCACATTGTTTATTTTTTCTAAGGAATCTCCAGTACTGTCATCTCTTGGTCAATTTCCTTGACTTTTATTGTAACTGGAGAAGTGAGTGATGAACTAAGTCCCACAGTCAGTTCCCTAATTTCTGAGCTTACCTTATGCAAATGGTCTTGATTCTATCATGTGTGGTCAAAAGTGCAGAAAAAGAAAAGCAACATTTAGCATCCCATTGGAACCTTGTTCAAGAAAGATAAACTTATGTGATAAAGCCACACTATTAGTAAGTAGCAGATTCAAAACTTGACTACATTTCTTTCAAGAAAATAAGTTTTTACATGCCATATATATATACACACACACACACACACACACACACACACATACACACACATATCTGCATGGATGCCTTCCTATAAAATGATATCCCATGCAGAAATATTGCACAATGTCAAGTCTGTATAGTCTCTGTGCTTCTCTCTGCTGCATTTTTTATAATTGAATTTATGATTCTGTGATATGAAAACAAATTTCCTTTGAAATATGTATTTATGGCTTACTATTCCAAATATATTGAGCCATACATATAACTTCAACTCTACTTCTACATTTGCCAATGAATAAATAAAAGAAGTAAGAAGGATTTTAATGAAGTTGCTCTCTATTCCGAAGAAGAAATACGAAGTAAAGCAAGACTGAGATGGCTTTTTATCACAGAAATTCCTAGTATGGATAATCTGATTTATTTTTAGGTGATGCATTTCTTCTTCCCTAAGGGAATGATCCCATATATGCTTTGCCTCTAAATTTTAACCTATTAAATTACCAGAATATTATTATAACCAACTATGCACACCCAGAAAAAGTGCAGTGGCCCCAGCCCCTTATCTCCATTTTTACTTTCTCTGGATTCAATTATATGTTGTCAAATATGATCCAAAAATATTAACTAGGAAATTTTAGAAATGAACATTCGTAAGTTTTAAGTTGCATGCCATTCTGAATAATGTGATCAAATCTCATGGCATCCAGCCCTGTCCAGCTTGGGGCCATGCTTCCTGCCCCGTAGTCACTGACTAGCCATTTCTGTTCCCAGATTGCTGTGCTCTTAAAGGCTTATGTTCAAGTAACCCTTATTTTACTTAATAATGGCCCCAAATCACATAAGTAGTGTGGATATGGCAATTTTGATATGTTAAAGAGAAGTCATAAAGTGCTTACTTTAAGAAGAAAGGTAAGTATTCTTGACTTAATAAAACAAACAAATAAAAAATATAGTGTATAAAGGATTTGATGCTCTTTGTAGTTTCAGGCATCCACTGGGGTCTCGGAGTGTATTCCATATGGAGTGGATAAGGGGGAACTACTGTAAAGACTTTAGTAAACATGGACTCTATATGTTGATCTCTTTGACTTAGCAAATACATTTTGGTTGGTTACTTCAGTTACCCAGATTAACTGAAAACAGGACAGGACCAATTCAAGTTACTCCATATTTATTTAGCCACCTCCCATGTATGTAATCTAACTTTATCTGTGTGTGTGCCACCATGTATATA
This sequence comes from Rhinopithecus bieti, assembly GCF_001698545.2. Taxonomy (NCBI): domain Eukaryota; kingdom Metazoa; phylum Chordata; class Mammalia; order Primates; family Cercopithecidae; genus Rhinopithecus; species Rhinopithecus bieti. The sequence continues at coordinate 1,813,990 of NW_016804510.1, forward strand.
CAACTTACTCATTCTACAACAGAAATAACTCATTGCATTTTATGGCTTTATTTTGCTTGTATTAGTATTTTGCTCATGTTAGCATATTTAATTTACTAACTTGAATTTACCTCTGTAGTTTGATTTCCTAATTTTAATGTCATACTTTAATTCTTACATAACTTACAGCCACTGAACAGTTAAAATTACACTGTTAGATGAGCTGTCTTTCTAGATTGTTAGGAAACCAAGATGAAAGTATGCACAAATCCATTCCTAAATCCTAAAGTTGTAAGCATTCTTTTATCATTACATACCAGTCATGAAGCTGTACTTCACATAACAAAACTCTTAGGGGTTGGTTATTGGTTAACAAAAGAATTGAAAAGTCCAGAAATTGTTTGTTTCATCAGTAAAATATGTCATCAAGGACCCAGTGTCTTTTTACTACCTCCCTGTCCTCTTCAACGTTAACGTGTCTTAAGCTTGCTTATTTCATATTGGCAAAATAATTTTCTTTAGGCTCCACATCGACACACATAAAATGCAAAAGAAGAAAGATTATGTGAGTAAGAGTCCAGAAATCATACTGATTGAAACAGCTAAGGTTATGCCAATTGTCTTACATTAATAAAAGCTTGCCCGTGGAACTGGAGTCAAAGAGTCATTACTGGAGAGAATGGAAACCCGATGAAAATATCTGGATACTCCTACGTGTATGTGAAAATAGAAAATGGATGCTAGGAAGGTAGTCAGCAAAAATTCAGGACACGTAGGACATAAAAGATGATCTTCAGAGTGGCCCGGTATACATTCTGGATAACTTTTCCTAAATATTCTTTCTCCCAGATTATTCCTTATTTTTAAGTTTCAAATACTGTGAAGTGTAGTTCCAAAGTAGTTTAATCAATGGATCACAAATTCTCATGGAATTGTCATTTCTCTGATATTTTATTTAACTTTTACAGGACAATCATCTACTGGAGCTGAATATTTATTCAGTGTAAATAAGGAAAATAACCTGAAACAAATTTATTTTGCTATATCAAATTTTGTTTCTTTCAGTTTGTAGGGTTTTCCCTCCAAAGTTTTTAAGCTTAATAAATACTTGGAAAAATATTTCTCCCCGTTCTTTGTATACCAATTTTTACTTTTTGGGGTAAGAAATTCACTAAAAAGGTAACGATTTTATTAAATTAGAAACTTAATGACATTCTTGTTTATAAACAATCCATTTTACAGTTTAAGCCTATTTTTGTCAATCAATAGACTGTCTTCTTATCATAACTGAATAGTAAAATTACATATTGTTTAGATTTCATTTATTAATGCATACATTTATGTATAAATTACTTTATTCCTTAAAATGATTATTATGGGTGCTTTTATTTACTGACATTACCTCATTAATAAAAGAAATGGAGCCACAAGAAAAAAAAGTTGGCATTACTTTTCAGAGTTGAAGGAGACATTGTAAAATACAGGGATAACAATTGCTAAGAATTCCAAATAGTTCAGCATTGCTTATATTTTAGCAAATTTTCACAGATGTCTTCTCTGCAATCTGTAAACATATTAGGGCATGCATTTTTAAGTGAAGAGACGTGACTGGCCTTAAACTTTAAATATAGAAATAGATAGATGTAGACATAATTATATAGATATACACAGATATAGAGTAGGTATTCCTTTAGACATTTGTGTCTTGAAGAAGAGAATAGATTTTTGAAAGGAAAATATATAATAAAGTGGCATATATATCATTTTAGCATTGTGAGGCATGTTGCAGTGAGTCCTATTTTACCTCAACCATAACAAACTATGTTTAGTTATCCAAATTGACTATGTTCTCTGTGTCATCTTGTCTTTTCTTCTAGAAACTCTCAATCTGGCATGTACTAATTCCTCACTTTTGCTTCAAGAGCTTCTCTACTTACGTGCTGTGGATATACCTGGGCAAGTCATTTAAGTCTTCAATGCTCCTGTTTGCTCGTTTTAAGGATAGAAATAATAATAGTACCATCATATAAGGTTGCTGCGGTCATTAAATGAGATTTTTTATAAACAAGTGAGTGTGTTTAAAAAACTGCCTCACATGTAAGATTAATTAAAAACTGCGTATTAAATGTGCATAGACTACTTCTAGATTTAGTTTGAGCACTCAAGGAATTAGGAGACTAGTGCACATAAAGAACAGACAGAATAGTAGAGGGTAGTACACAGATTGTAATACTCTTTATCCTGAAGTAAAAGGAAACTATTGAAGAATTTTAATCAAGAGTAAGTAGGATGGGCTTTTGATAAAGCAATTTCTGTGGAGTAGAGTTTTTGGAATAGAATGAGAATAGTCTTTTTAGCACCACATATGACAGAAGGCCTCTCTCTAAACTGTCTTCAGTGAAACCTTAATAAACAACAGATGTTTTTAGATGCAATAGACATGCCAGATACTGTGCTAGGTTCTACAGATGTGGCAGGAATCATCTCAATGTCCTATAGACAACTTAATCTACTAGGGCAGGGTCTCTCCAACCTCAGCGCTTTTGACACTGTGGGGTAGGTAATTCCTTGCTGTGAGGAGCTGTTCTGTGCATTGTAAGTTAGTAAGCTGCATCACTGGCCTCCCCATTTTATACTAGTAGCAACCAGCATCCCCTTCAACTCTACAGTAGTGACATCAAAAATAGTCCACGGGCATTAATAAAACAAATTTTCCAGTTGAGAAACACTGTATCAAAGAGAGATAAATAATTACATCCCAGAGGTATGTGATTGAAAAGGTGGCACAAAATTACCTTCTATTGTATTGTGGGCAACTAATGCCGCACCCATGCACGGGAGCCTAAATAAGATGTCATCAAGTTTACCACATAAGTGATTGACATATTAGAAGTGTATTTGAGTGGTTAAAGCTGACCTAAATGGACATAAAATATTCTGTTACCATCATTTGCTCTATATTTATAATAATGTCCCCGCATAATTGTTAAAAGCATGCCGAGCCCTGTATGAGAAAATACAAAACATGCAAAAAGAAAACAACAAAAACCCCAAAACTATTATAGATTAAACGTGTTGCATCATTTCAGTTTGAGTTAAAATGGTCATCTGTACTTTCCATGGAGCATCAGGCTGGAGTAGTGGTGAGTTCTGCATGTAGAATAAAAGCTATACAATAAACCAAGGAGCTACAGTACTTATTATCATTAACAAATATATAAACCATGTTTTGTGGATAACTTTTCAGTTTTCCATATGACCGATATATTTCAATATTTTGGAAATACCAAGGTAAATTTTGAGTTGACAGAGGTAATCTAACCTACTACATCAGATGTTACTTTATGTTTGTTACTAAAAGATATACTTTTCAATAACGTTATTGAAATGCAAAAAAATAAAACAAGCAAAAAGTTTCTTGATTCTCTTCACCACAGGAAGGAAGATATATGGCACAGATCAGTTTATTTTTCAGCTCACTGCAAGCTCCGCCTCCCGGGTTCACGCCATTCTCCTGCCTCAGCCTCCCGAGTAGCTGGGACTACAGGCGCCGCCACCTCGCCCGGCTAGTTTTTTGTATTTTTAGTAGAGACGGGGTTTCACCGTGTTACTTCTACTTTGTTTTACTTAGCTTAAAAGTTTCTTTTTATCATTTTGGTTAGACCATAATTACTTTTCAAATAACATGAATTATTAAACAATTGAAAACACCATGATGGCAACTACAAATGCTTACTCCCAAAATATCATTCAATACATGTTTAGACAAAATATATCTGGAAAAGTTTAAGTTTTCAAAACATTTCAAGCAGTATCTTATTTAACTTAAATCTACCACTTGGCAATGCTGAGTAATCTGTAAATATTAACTATGTGTATATTGTGAAACAAGAGACTTATTTTAGTTAATAATTAAATTTCCTACAGTAAAGGAAAGACTAGACAATTTAAGTTTGTATTTATGTTATTATAAAATTCTTAAATATAGTTTGATGATAAGAAGTTTGGATATGATTAAAACACTCTGAAAAACTGCTTCTTTGATATTCATCTCAAAAATAATATGTTTTTTCCTGCTTAACTGCTCAAGTAAAATATTAAGATGAATATTGGGGAAAATCAAATAAATTTTAATAAAACCTACTTCATTATACACTAATGAAACATTTTTTAAAAAATCTTATAGCGAACAATGATTAAGACATCTGTACCGAACTTTTAAGAACATTCGTATGGTTTGAACTGTTACTCTGAGAAATAAAAATTGTTTTAGGAGTACTCAGATTTTACTTGCCTAAAGAAACAGCATGTTCTCTTTCTCTACAAAGCACTCTAGACTACGTGTAAATATTTTGTTACAATTTTATTCTAATTACTAATATATTTGGAAATGTTTAGTTAAATATTTAAAATTCTGACAGATGACAGATACGTGTATTAATATGTGTATTATACAGAGCATCTGCTTGATCCTCCCATATAAATGAGGAATTTGGCTATATTTTCTTTAACATGAGAATATAGAAAGAGTTTTACAAAGAAGTTTTTATAAGCCGTCTTTAAAACTGATTGAAATGGGCTACAACAACTTTCATACTAAGGAATGTCTTCCTTCTAGCTACCCATATTTTCATGATTTACTTAGTATTTGTTTTTATGTCTTCTATCCTCAGTAGAAATGGAAAACAGCTGGTCATCTCCATCAACACCAATTTTACCTACATTGATTCAAATGGCTAAAAAGTGTAAACTCAATGAAATAACTATTATTATTATTTTTA
>NW_016804510.1:1821657-1844674 GCF_001698545.2 Rhinopithecus bieti
ATTNTTTTTAGTAGAAACGGGGTTTCACCGTATTAGCCAGGATGGTCTCGATATTGATATTCATCTCAAAAATAATATGTTTTTTGACCTCGTGATCCGCCCGTCTCGGCCTCCCAAAGTGCTGGGATTACAGGCTTGAGCCACCGCGCCCGGCCTGAAATAACTATTATTATTTGCCTTGTGATACTTAATTACCAGTTTGACTTTTTTCACAATTTAAATGAGCAGAAGTTATGTGACTAAATTTGATGATGTGATTGCTTTTATATAGTTATTTAACCTTCACAACAACCCTTGGCTTTATTATAGTTTTAATAATTAAAATTCCATTAAGTTTTTTTTCATAGAAATCTTATTTTTTGGATCTCTGAATCGTCTCTGTGAATCGTCTCTATTTAAAAAAAATCCTTCTTGTTACTTGCAATTTTATTCATTCATCCAAAAAATGATTATTCAATGACTACCATGAGCTAAGTATCCTGAATTTGTAGAATACATTTCCCAAACCAAAATTTGAGATGTTGGCTTTCTATTGAGACTGTAATAATATAAGTAATAGTTAAACTTATTAAGCATTTACTATATGCTATTGTTCTTAGCACATAGCACATATTGACTCATTTGTTTTTCAAAATATCATATACAGTTGATATTATGACCATTCTCATTTTCAAATGGGTTGAATAAACAAATATTATCATTGCAGATAGGGTAAGCTATGAAGAAAACAAAATAGGGGTGGGAGTGAGGGTTTTTCTAGATTGGCTGACCTAGGAATGCCTCACTTCTGAGTTGACTGTTGCAATAAGATGATGAGACATGAATAAATAAAGAGGCAGTCTCTTCCAAGTTGTGTGGGAAGAGCATCTTAACAACTACAAACTCTCTACATTAGGAAAAAGTTTCCCATATGTGAGAAAGAGAGTGAAGCCCTGTGTTGGTGAGCTTGGGAGGAAAGAGGAGAAATTATCTCAAAGAAATCCCACCTTCTTTCACCTGCTTTGTTCTAGCCACAATTACAGCTGATTGGATGGTACCCACCCATATTGAGTATGGGTCTTTCCTAGCATACTGACTCAAATGTCAATCTCCTCTGGCAACACCCTCATACACATACCCAGAAACAGTACTTTACCAGCTAGCTATCAAGGCACTCTTCAATCCACTCAAAATGGCACCTGATACTAATCATCACAGTAATCAGATAGTCTGAGAGAACATTGAATAGATAAGAGTTGAAGAAGACAAATTTGGGGAATATTAACATTAGGGTTGAAAAGAGAAAGAGGAGTCAGAAAAAATAAAAAAGAGGGCACAGTGACATAGAAAGGAAAGCCAAGAAATTGTGTCACATATGCTAAATGAAGAAAGCATTTAAAGGAGGGAATAGTTTAAGCAAGTTGAATGCAGGTGAGGAGTTAAGTAAGATGAGGACAAGAAAAACAATTTGGATTTTACAAACTAGTAGTCATTGCTTACCTTAATAAGAGACAATGTTGTGGAGTACTGGGGATTGAAGATCAACTGGAATTGGTTGAAGAAAAAACAAGATATGAGGGGTCTGGAAGAGTGACTGTGATTTAGAAAAAAATAACAGAAAATAGGGCTAAGCTAGAATGTCTTTGGAATTTAGGAAAATGTGTCTTTAAAAGAAATATTTTAGTATGTATGATACTATAGTATATTTATTTGATAGTGATGAGTCAGCAAAGAAATTTAATAAAATGGGAGAATGATTTCAGCATGAACAAAATTTTGAAGAACTACATTGTCTAATGGGGCAGCCATTAGCCACCTGAGGTTATTTAAATACAAATGAACAGTAAATAAAGTTAAAAATCCAGGTTCCAGTTGCACAACAACAATTTCAGTTGCTCAAAAGTTACAAGTGTCTAGTACTTGCCTGCTGGAAATCACAAATAAAATTTTCCATTATTACAGAAAGTTCTTTGGACAATGCAGCTTTCAACCATGAGAGAAGTGACTGCATTCATATAAAGTGAATATGAGTCTATTTTTTCTCAATTTTAATTTTTGTCCAAAATGGCTTTTCCACTTAAAAGTAAATCCTAAATTGTGCCCAAAATTCAACTATTAGCATGTTTTGAATAGTAAAATATGAAAGAAGAAAAAAACAACCAACAGAAACAGCTCTCTGGTTTGTCTTAGGGAGAATAGTTCAGCTAGATTACAGAAATGCACATTATGCCTGAGTAAATCTTTACATTACCTTTAAAATAGCAAGAGATATAAATATGTACATATATACACATATACATATACAGAGCTATATAAATATATGTGCATATATGAGGCATACAGACATACATGTGGATATATACATATAGATATTTTTGTAACTTTACTACTAAAGAAGGTGCATTACTTCTTTTCCTTATGGGACGTTACCCTGAGGAAAGCAATTAGCTTAACACATTTCACTGTTGGCATAGTGTCTCCTTTCTGAGGCATAGGGCTTTTTATGTTTACATTCCCAACATCTAGCACAGTAGACAATAAAAGTTTAATGAAATATGATAAATGAAGGTATATGAAGTGATCACTAATTAACTGCAATACAAAATTTAAAAATTAACTTTGTTTTCTCCCTCCATGTTGACCATCAGCTTCAAAATTTCAAAAAGCTATTCATCTTGCATTCTTTGTTTGTAGCATAATGCTTGACGTATACCCAAGTTTAATATTTATTTTTGTTGGTATTTTATTTTGAATGAAAGAACATAAGAAATTCCATATTTTAATTGAATGCCACATTCTGTATCAATCTATGTTAGTTTTGCTATCTACTCTTCATTTAGTGGTATAAAGAAGACAGATGAAATAGTTATTTTATATTTCAGAATTTTTTGAGAAATACATATTAGCCTAAAAACAGTACATTTACATGCGGCTGTGTGGTATAATCAAAAGAGCCCCTTCTAAACATGAGCTGTTGACATCATTACTCTTATATATACTAGCAGCCTAAACTTGTGAGTTAATTGGAGATGAACTTAAATAAGAAAACAAAGCAAAACAAAATTGGAAATTAATCTATTTCCTTTATTCTTTTCTGAACTCTAAAAGTGTTCTTGTTTTAAATGATCGTCATTTACATGAACACTTTTCTGTGTTTTCCTTTTCTGTCCCTAATTGGGTTAAACAGAATCTATATAGCTTATCTTTGTGCCTGAACTCAGGTCAATACAAGTAATGGCGAAAAGAGTAAGAATGTGTTTTTTCCCTGCTAGTTATGCAAAATTTATTATATGGAATTTTTTTTTTGGTATTTACTTTGTACAGAAGAAAGAAAGGTGACCTATTTTAGATATTAGAAGACAAGATTAGCTCAATTAGGATTTTAAGATTCAGCAGCCAGCTAAGTGGCCTGCCAAGGTGTTTTCTTTTCAGTTCTTTTATCTGCTGTGGGTGGTTAAGAAGCTGTTTTCAAATAGGAATACAGCTGTTTGGAGACAACTTGCTAAATTATTATAAACTGAGAGATTGTACAAATTGTATAAAATTATCTACATCAGTCATGGCCTGGCATAGTTTACTTCTATATCTTAGACTTGAACATCATGCGGTTAATAATCTGCCAGCTGAAAGGTTTCTTCATGTTGCATTCTCTCTTTCCTGCATCCAATTGTTTCAACCAAGATTTCAGAGAGACTGTGTTCTAGTTCGCAGAGTTGTTTTGTTGTAAGTTTAGAGATAATAGATAACATACTTGTCACCAAGCCTGTGTATGCTAGACCCTCAACAAATATTAGATAGTGTTATCATCATTCTCTTTACTCCCGGAATCTTATTGACCCGTTGCAGGCAGATGGATAAAAACATAAACACTAGTCTTCTCTTATCCATAGGGAATATATTTCAGGACTCCCAGAGTTGCCCGAAACTGCAGATAGTACCAAACCTGATTTCTGTCAATGGGAACACATTTTTGTTCATGTCTTCCATCTACAAATGTAATGCCTTTGCCATCTTTAAACACAACACACACTATGGCCATCACTTTTCCTGTTTCACGTGCAACAGTAAAACAGCACAAATCTATTTTTCCTTCTGCACAATTCTGTATACAGAAGATTTGTTCTTACCATAGATCTTAGCAACCTCTGCATACAATTTCTCTTTCTTTCTTATTAAGTCAAGAACTTTCACCTTTTCACTTGCAGGAAGCACCTAACACCTTCTCTTGGTATATCAGAATTGACAGCATCACTTCTTTTGCATTTTTGTGCCATTTTTAAGTGAAATAGGGGTTACTTCAACACAAGTACTGTGACAATCAATCTGATAACCAAGAGGACTAAGTGAGCAGTGGTTTGCGGCATATGCAGTGTGGAGATGCCGGACAAAGGAAGGATTCATATCCTAGGCAAGATAAAAAGGATGACTGAAGATTTCGTCTTGCTCCTCAGAATGGTGCACAATTTAACATGTATGAAGTATTCATTTCTGTGATTTTCCATTGGGTACTTTCAGATGGTAGCTTACCTCAAGTAACTGAAACTGCAGAAAATCATGGATAAGCAGGACCCACGGCAAATACACTTACATTATACAATGCTCTAAGAAGCCCTGGAAATAGTGCCAGGTTTACACCTGACTTAAAATATTTATGACTGTGAAAGAAATTAAAAACTAAGGAATTTCAAAAAAATAAAAAACAGACATTTGTATTAAATTAGACCCCTCAAGATAAACATTGGATATTTACTTGCAATGTGGAGTCTAGACAGAAAATTTCCTTAAAGTTTGCAATATACTTTAATGAAAGAAAAGTTTCTTTATATATCTTCCTAGTATTTTGTGAATGCTTTGATTTTATTATTTATAGAATAAGACATCCCACTTCTCATTCTTGGAAAGTAATTTATGAACAATGGTCCTTGAAATTTGGAAAATTTCACATGCAATATTACGTTAAAATGAAAATCGTAAGTTGAACAGAACTGAATCTTTGTGACAATAAGATACTGAACTATAAACAAGACTTAGGGCTATGCCAGATAAGAGTTAAATTATGCACTTCTACATTTAAAGAATAAACTATAGTCTAACTGCCACAATTTTTTTTCTTTTTCTCTAGTAACTAAACAAGAACTGGTCGGGAGATAGGCAATATTGAAACAATTATAGCCGACTGACTGCCAGAAGTGGACTAACTCACCCATCTGTTTCACAAACCATATCTACAGCTTTGATTGGACAAGTGATTCATTTCAGTACCTTTTCTCTGGTCAGAGACTGTAGGCCAGAGACTGATTCTGGCTGGTTTTACAGAGGCTTTGTACTAAGTGCCTTTGTGTCCTCTGCTTCACCTTTCACATATAGGACTTAATGTTAATGCATTTAAATATTAAATCTCTACCCCAAAGTGAACATGGGACACATGTAACATGCTTGTTTGCTCACTACCCGTATGGGTATTCCCCCTTTGTGATTAATAGATCCTCCTATAACTTGTTAAATATGTGTATTTAGCCAACTTATTCTGCATACACTTCTGTCTTACCTTTCCTCCTTTGAAGTGCCTGCTTTTGGTCTCTGCTGAAGTCTGTATATTCCACCCTGCAGGATGCATGCTGCAGTCATTTATAAGAAATACAGCTCTTCTGAGCAAATTAGTAGGCTTTGTGATTCATCAGTTGGCAATTATTTTCTTACTTAGTTTTATCTCATGCCGTAACTCTCTTGCACAATCATATTTCCATAATTGGTATTACTATACTAATTTTTGAACATAAACATATTTCTCTATTATTCTTAATAGTAAGCATTTTAAATTTTTATATTTTATTTTGCTTTTCCATATCCTGTTAGTAGTTTCATTATTCATTTTTCACATGTTTTCTTGGTATAGAATTTTGTTACTGTTATCCTTTAGGCTTGTTTTGGAACCCAGGGAGGAAAAAGTATTTGACAAATATTTGTTAATTAATTCTCCTGACACATAATAATTTAATAAAAAATAGTAGAGGCTGTTTTTATAATTGGGAACTAAAATGAAACAAGATTAAATGATTTATTCAGAGTTGAACAAAACTTAACAAAACTGCATCAAAGACATAAATATTTACCATCAAATATTAGTACCTACTGAACTCAGAAGATAAGCTTTTCATTTTTTTAATTTTCAACTTTTATTTTAGATACAGGATGTAAATGGGCAGGTTTGTTACATGGGAACATTACATAATGCTGAGATTTGAATAATGACCTCTACCACCCAGATAGTGAACATAGTACCCAACAGGTAGTTTTCAAAACCCCTACCTTCCCCTCTCTAGTAGCCCACAATATCCATTGTTGCCATATTTATGTCCATGTGTGCTCAATCTTTCGCTCCTACTTATAAGTGAGAACATGTGGTATTTGGTTTTCTGTTCCTGCATAAATTCACTTTAGTTTATGACCTCCAACTCCAACCATGTTGCTATAAAGATCATGATTTCACCTTTTTTTTTTTTTTGGCTTCATGGTATTCCATGGTGTAGATGTATCTATTTTCTTTATCCAGTCTACCATTGACAGGCACCTGGGTTGATTCCATGTCTTTGCTATTGTGAATTGTGCAGCAATTAACATGCAAGTGCATATGTCTTTTTGGTAGAAATATTTGTTTTCTTTTGGATATATACCCAGTAATGAGAATGCTGGTCAAATAATAATTCTGTTTTTAAGTTCTTTGAGAAATCTCCAAACTGCTTTTTGCAGTGGCTGAACTAATTTACATTCCATCCCATAGTCATAGTGCATAAGCATTCTTTTTTCTCAATGGTCTCACCAGCATCTGTTGTTTGTTGACTTTTTAGTAATAGTCATTCTGACTGGTGTGATATGGTATCTCATTGTGGTTTTGATTTGCATTTATCTGATGATTAGTGATATGGAGCACATTTTTATGTTTGTTTGCTGTTTGTATGTCTTCTTTTGAGAAGTGTCTGTTCATACCTTTTGCCCATTTTTAATTAGGTTATTTGTTTTTTGCTAGTGGATTAGTTTAAGTTCCTTGAATATTCTGGATATTAGTCTTTTGGTGGATGGATAGTTTGTGAATATATTTTCTCATTCTGTAGATTGTCTGTTTAAACTGTTAATAGTTCCTTATGCTGTGCAGAAGTTCTTTAGTTTAATTAGGTCCCACTTGTCTATTTTCGGTTTTGTCATATTTGCTCTTGGGGAGTTAGCCAAAAATTGTTTGCCAAGGCCAATGTTGAGAAAAGTATTCCTTAAGTTGTCTTCCAACATTTTGGAAATTTTATTTTATAAATTTTTTATAAATTTTATAAAATTTCAAATTTTACAAATTTTATAAATTTTATAAAATTTACAAATTTACAAATCTGTATAAATTGAGGACTTACATTTAAATATTTGATCCATTTTGAGTTAATTTTTACTTATGGTGAAAGATAGGGATCCAGCTTTACTCTTCTGCATATGGCTTGCCAGTTATCCCAGAACCATTTATTAAATAGGGAGTCCTGTTTCCATTGCTTGTTTTTTATTGTCTGGTCAAAGATCAGATGGTGGTAAGTATGCAGCTTTATTTTTGAGTTTTCTATTCTGTTCAATTGATCTATGTGTCTGATTTTGTACCTGTAAAATCTCTTTTGGCTACTGTGGGTTTAGAGTATTGTTTGAAATCAGGTAGGGTGATGCCTCTGGCTTTGTTATTTTTGTTTAGGGTTTCTTTGGCTATTCAGGCTCTTTTTTGCTGTTATATGAATTACAAAATAGGGTTTTGGTTTTTTTTTTTCCTAATTCTGTGAAGAATGACATTGATAGTGTGACAGGAATAGTGTTGAATCTGTAAATTGCTCTGGGTAGTATGGCCATTTTTGTGATACTGATTCTTCCAATCCATGAGCATGGAATATTTTTCCATTCATTTGTGTCATGCTGATTTCTTTTTTCTTTTTTTTTTTTTTTTTTTTTGAGGAGTTAACAGTCCCCTTTATTGGGACCAGACCCAGGAGTCGCGTGGGTCTTGAGGAACCTGTGGTGTAATTTTTTCAATCCTTCTTCTCCACGTTTCTTCTCAAGCCTTGTTTCCGAGCCTCATGAGCTGTTCTTCTTCCGGGTAGTGGGATCTTGGCTTTTCTCTTCCTCTCTCCTCCAGGGTGGGCCTGGTCCCAACTGCCTGGTAACTCTCCAGCCAACCTCGTGAGCCAGGGCCGCCCCAGATAGGCAAACTCTTCTTGTAGGCTATTCAGACGCACGACCTTGAGGGCAGCAGGAACCACCATCACGCTTTTTCTTGTCCGTTAGGGCGGTGGGGATGCCGTGCAAACACTTAAGAAGGCCGTCCAAGGGCAGCCTGGCCCTCCTGCTTGTCCTTGTGGGCAGCATGCCTCGCACAGTCCGCCAGAAGATGCGGACGGGGGCCCGGAAGTGGTAGGGGCCTCGGGAAGGGTTGGTGTTCATCCGCTTGCGGAGGAAAGCCAGGTACTTCAACTTGTTTCTGTAGAAATTGCCAGAAATGTTGATGCCTTCGCAGCGTACGACCACCACCTTCCGGCCCAGCAGTACCTGTTTAGCCACGATGGCCGCCAGGCGGCCCAGGAGATGGCCTCGACCATCAAGCACCAGGACCTGCACCTCTGCCATCTTCGGCAGCCGCCCGGGAAAGCGCTGATTTCTTTCAGCAGTAGTTTTTACTTCTCATTGTAGAGAACTTTCACCTCCTTAGTTAGCTGTATTCCTAGGTATTTCATTTTCTTTGTGGCTATTGTAAATCTGGTTGTGTTCTTGATTTCATTTTCAACCTGGATTTTTTTGATGTGTAGAAATACTACTCATTTTTGTATGTTTATTTTTTACCTTAACACCTTATTAGTCATTTATCAATTCTAGGAGACTTTTTTTTACAGAGTTTTTAGGCTGTTCTAGGTAAAGAATCATACTGTCAGAGAAGAGAGATAATTTGACTTCCTATTCGGATGCTTTTTTTTTTTTTTTTTTTTCTCTTGCTTGACTGCTCTAAATAGCATTTTCAGTACTATGTTTAACAGGAGTGGTGAGAGCAGGCATCTTTTTCTTGTTCCAGTTCTCAAGGGGAATATTTTGAGCTTTTTCTCATTCAGCATGATGTTGGCTTTGGGTTTATCATAGATGGCTTTTTATTTTAATTTAAGGTATATTCCTTCCATTTCTAGTCTGTTCAAGGATTCTATCATTAAGGGATGTTAGATTTTATCAAAAGCGTTTTCTGTGTCTATTGAAATGATCTTGTGGCTTTTGCTTTAACTTCTGTTTACATGGTGAATCACATATATTGATTTGCATTTGTTTAACCAGATTTACTTCCCAGAAATAAAGCCTACCGTATTGTGGTATATTAACTTTATAATGTGCTGATGGATTTGCTTTGCTAATATTTTGTTGAGGATTTTGTGTCTACGTTCATTGGCGATATTGGCCTGGGGTGTTTTGTATTTGTTTGCTTGCTTTTCTCTGTATCTCTGCCACATTTTGATATCAAGCTGATGCTGGCTTCACAGAATGAGATAGGGAGGAGCCCCTCCTGCTCAATATTTTCAGTAGGATTGGTATCAGTTCTTCTTTGTAGGATTGGTAGCATTTGGCTGTGAATCCATCTGGTCCAGGGCTTTTTTGTTTGTTTGTTTGTTTGTTTGTTTGTTTTTTGGTTGGTAGGCTCTCTATTACCAATTCAATTTCAGAAGTTGTTATCTTTCTGTTTTCTGGTTTAATCTCTTCCTGGTTCAATCTTGGGAGATTGTGTGCTTCCAGAAACTTATCCACTTCCTCTAGATTTTCTAATTTCTATGCGTAGACTTTCTCACAGTCATCTCTGTGGAGCTTTTGCATTTCTGCAAGATCAGTTGTAATATCACCTTTGTCATTTCTGATTGTGCTTATTTGGATCTTTTTGTTTTTCTTTGTTAATCTAGCAAGTGGTATATCAATCTTACTTATTTTGTAAAACTCTTGTTTTCATTGATCTTTTGTATGGATGTTTGCATCTCAATTTCGTTAGGTTTTTCTCTAATTTTAGTTATTATTTTCTTCTGCAAGCTTATTTTTTTTAGTTCCTTTAGGTGCAAAGTTAAATATTTAAATTGAGATCTTTCTAACTTCTTGATGAAGGCATTTGTTTCTATAAACTTTCTTCTTGAGGCTGCTTTAGCTGCATCCAGAAATTTTGATAAGTTGTGTCCCAATTTTTATTAATTTCAAAGATTTTTTTTTTAAATTTTGCCTTAATTTCAGTGTTCACCCAAGAGTTTTTCAGGTGTAAGTTGTTTAGTTTTCATGTATTTGTGTAGTTTTTAGTGACTTTTTGATATTGCTTTCTATTTTTTTTGCACACTGTGGTTCAAGTAGTCCAAGTGTGTGCTTTATATGACTTCAATTTAAAAAATCATTGACATTTGCTTTATTACTGAGCATGTGGTCAATCTTAGAATATGTCCTATGTGCAGATTAGAAGAATGTATACACTGTGGTTGTTAAGTGGAATATTCTGTAGATGTCTATTAGGTCTACCTGGTCAAGTGTCAAATTTAACTCCAGAGATTCTTTGTTAGTTTTCTTCCTCAATGATCTATCCCTTTCGGTGTGGTGTTGAAGTCTCCTACTTTTATTGTGTGGTTGTCTAAGTCTTTCCATAGGCTAATAAAAATTTGTTTTATGAATCTGAGTGCTTCAATGCTGACTGCATATATATTTAGGAGAGTTAAGGCTTCTTGTTGGATTATATCCTTTATTATTATGCAATGATCTTCAGTATCCTTCTTAATTTTTATTGCCTTAAAGTCTGTTTTATTTGATATAATATTAGTGAGTCTTATTTTGTTGTTTGTTGTCTATTTGTTTGGTAGATCTTACTCCACTCTTTAAATTTGAGCCTGTGGATGTCATTACATGAGAGATGGATCTTTTGAAGACAACACATGGTAGTAACTTATCTTTTTATTCAGCCTGCTACTTTGTGTCTTTAAGTGGGGCATTCAGCCTATTTACATTCAAAGTTAGTATTGGTATATGTGATTTTGATCCTGTCATCGTGTTGTGTTATCTGGTCATTATGTAGACTTGAGTATGTAATTGCTTTATAGTGTCTGTGGGCTGTGTGCTTAAGGGTGCTTTTGTTGTAGCAGGTGTCATTCTTTTGATGCTATGTTTAGCACTCCGTTAAGGACTTCTTGTAAGACTGGTCTAGTTGAAATCTATTCCTTCAGCATTTGCTTGTCTGAAAAGGATGTTATTTCTCATTCATTTGTGAAGCATAGTTTGGCAGGATAAAATTTTTTGTTGTAATTTCTTTTCTTTAAGGATTCTGAAAATAGGCTTTTAATCTCTTCTGTCTCTTCTGGCTTGTAATATTTCGCCAAGAGGTCTGTCATTAGTTCATTAGTCTGATGGGGTTCCCACTGTAAATGACCTGCTCCTTCTCTGTAGCTACCTTTAAGATTTTTTCTTCTGCATTGACTTTGATCACTATTTGATCTAGTGAATCTGATATCTATGTGCCTTTGATATGGTTATCTTGTATATTATCTGGTCAGAGTTCTCTGCATTTCTTGGATTTGTATGCCAACCACTCTAGCAAGATTAGAGAAATTTTCACGGACTATATCCTCAAAATATATTTTTGAAATTGCTTCTTTTCTGAGGAAAATAAAATTTTTATTTTATTTTGTTCTTATTTTATTTCTCTCAGGAATGCCAGTGAACTGTAGATTTGATCTCTATATATAATCCCATATTGATATACGAGTTAAGAAGAGATTACTTAGGTAGACAGTGAGGGTACAGGAGTCCTCAGAAAGGTTTTCCTTTTAATGAAAAGTAGCCCCTAAATCATTTTCTTTTCTAACAAAAGAAACCTGTAAAAACAAGCTGCAGACATAGACAAGCAAGCTGGAAGCTTGCACAGATGAATGCTGGCAGTTGTGCCAATAGGAAAGGCTACCTGGGATGTTCAAAGGCATGTGCAAAATGACAGCTCCATGTTCCCTTCTCTTTGCCAACCACGTGTACAGTGAAGAGCAGACAATATGGCGCCGGCCAAGTGGAAAGTCCATTTACATAATAAGATTAGTGTGGGGTGACCAGCCTACCTCATGAACTATATAAACATCACACCTGACAGAACCAATCTGTTGTGCCCTACATAAATCAGACACCACCTCCTCAAGCCTGCCTATAAAATCTAATGCAGTCTGCCATGGGCTGGGTTTTCCTTTTGGAGGCCCCTCTCTCTCACAAGGGTGAAAGCTGTTCTCCTTTTTCTTTTGCCTAAAAACCTCCTCTCCTAAACCAACTCCTCGTGCATGTTCATGTCCTTAATCTTCTTGGTGCGAGACAAGCCCCAGGTATTTACCCCAGACAATGATACCACATCAATATTTCTTGTAGGTTTTGTTCATTTTTCTAATAAAAAAAAACTTGAGTTGATTTGAAGAACTGGTCTTTGAGCTCTGAATTTCTTTCTTCATCTGGGTCTGTTTAGCTATTAATACTTCCAATTGTATTACAACATTCTTTTCTTTATTTATTTTTATTAGTTTTTAGACAGAGTCTCCCCCTTTGTTTTGGAAAGGCTGGAGTGCAGTGGCTTGATCTTGGCTCGCAGCAACCTCCACCTCCCAGATTCAAGCAATTCTCCTGCCTCAGCCTCCTGAATAGCTAGTATTACAAGCACCCGCCACCATGCCTGGCTAACTTTTGTATTTTTAGTAGAGATGGGGTTTCACCGTGTTGGCCAGGTTGGTCTCGAACTCCTGACCTCAGGTAATCCACCCGCCTCAGCCTCCCAAAGTACTGGGATTACAGACATGAGCCACAATGCCCGGTCATCTTATAACATTCTTATAGTGAATTTTCAGCTCAAAAGTTCAGTTTGGGTCTTTCATAAAATGGCTTTTCATTTTCAGCTCTTGACTCACTTTACCGGGTTGCTTGGCTTCCTTGGATTGAGTTCTATTTTCTCCTGGATCTTGATGAGTGTTCTTGTGATCCAGATTCTGAATTCCATGTTTACCATTTAAGACATTTCAGACTGGTTATGGATCATTGCTGCGGAGCTAGTGGGCTTGTTTGGGGGCAAGGGGACACTGGCTTTTTGAATCAGTTCTTGCCCTGATTCTTTTTCGTCTGGGAGGTTTGTTATTCCGTTAACTGTGGTGTAAATTGAGTTTAGTCAGTTGGCTTTGTTTTGGAAATTTTCAGAGGGCTAAGGCTCTGTACAGGGTCTTTGTTATTGAATTCTTGTCCTTGATTACACAGGGGTGAGAATGCGTACTTTTTGGTGTTGTAGTTTAGGCTGCCAGCCAGTAGATGGCACTTGAAAGCAATGGGCAGTAAATAAGCTCTTGTTCAGCCATGGCTTTTTGTGTATTCTCACTTTCGTAGCTATATACTGCCATGTGAGGGGGAGAGATATGATCCCCTCAATATTCGCACTCCTGGGTTTTGGGGGAGCCATCTCTAAACACTGGCACTGTGCCCACAAAGTTGTTGTTGTTGTTGTGGTTGTTAGGTCTGTCTGACCAGAGGGCTCTCCTGGGGAGAGGTCCAGTAGGAAGATGAGCCACACACTTACTGGACAAACCCTGTGGAGGGAGGTATGTCCAGGTCCCATACCAACCCATGGACCTGTGCCATTTACCCCTCTCATTTTCTGAGAGTGTCTGCTCTTCCCCTCATCAAGAGCCAGGCACAGATCCTGTCTTGGCACCCCTGAACCACAGGCTACGGCCCTCAAGCTCCAAGATCTGCTCATGACTATTTCCTCCAGACCCTCAGGGTGGGGTTCCAGGTTCACTGGGTGACCCCAAATACTCCTAGGCTAATGGAATGCACTCTCTAGAAACGAAGTGCCCAGGTTAGCAGTGGAGGCTGCATTGTGTACCTTCTCCTGCGGGGTGGCCAGGCAGATGCCCTGAATGGGACTGATGGATAGGTGGGCCTGCAGAACAGGCATTCCCCAGTTCTGCAAGGAGGCAAGCCCAGGTCTCTCCACAGTGATTAGTTGGGGCCAGAACCTCTCAAGAGGGAGATGGGCAGCCCTGGAGAGGCAGGGGTGGGCACTTACAGCTAGGCTCCGCCAGAGCTATCCCATACTAAAAGTTTCCTGTCTCCATGCTTGCTACAGCTCCAGCTCCATCTAATTTCTGGGAAAATCCCCCTGCCAGCTCAGATGCCCATAGGGATGTGGGGTCGCCTGCAGCTAGGATATCAAAGGTCCATGGCAAGAGTAAGCAGTCCCCCAGCCCTTTCATTCACCCTTTTTTCAGGGACCATTGAGGGCTAGGAACCAGCCCTGAGATTCAGGCACCCCAGGCGACACTCCCAGGTGCCTCCCGTTTAAGCCTCATTGTTTGCATCTTTTCTCCATCCACATTCAGCATTTTCTGTCCGAATAACTGTTCAAATTTTGCTGATTTAGTCGAAATCCCAGTCTCTCTGTGTGGGAGTGGCACTTTCCACCTGCATCTAGTTGGCCATCTTACCCCGACTCTTCTTCTTCATTTTTAACCACAATTGCCTGCCAGTGAAGAACATTATGGCAATGAGTGCGATTTCAGGCACTCACTTGATTTTATTAAGCTACTAGCATTTGTATACACCATTGTTTTTGCTCTGTCAGTGCAAATGTCAACACAGTGGAAAAGGCAAATAACTCATTAGTATTATTATAAAAAGAGTGGTGAGATTCTAGATATCTTGAAAAGGTTTCTAGGACCATCAGCTTTAGGGAGACCACAGTTTAAGACCCACTTCAGTGAAGAAATGTGTTATAATAGGGACTTAGTTTGGGCAGTAACAGTCATAAAGACCTGGTGTTATCATGCTTTTTGCCACAGGGCAATTTATAAGAAGATAAGAGAAGGAAAAATTTGGGTCTTTGACGTCCTTAGCAAATATTTCTCACACACACATACAAACTTTGTAACAATCTAGAGTCCACTCTCATGACCTCTCATTCCCAAGGCAGACTTTTACATGGTATTTTTCAGTTTGATTACTTGTGTTAGTAGTGTACAATGTAGGAGACAGAATAAATTGACGGAAATTCTCTAGTCATTATTCTACTTATGTTCTTTCATTTCAAATATTAAATTACCAGATTAGCCGTAAATACTTCAGCATACTTCATGACAGGGAGCACAGAAAAGAATAAGAGAGTTCTCAAAGCTTAGAAAAGGAGATGTTACATTCTGAAAGCAAACAGAAGGAAGTAGGTGAGCTGATGTTCAACTTTATCTCTTTCATCACGAATTTGCCTTAGGCTGACTCTGTTCATCTTTAATTCTAAAATCAGACAAGTGTAACTATGCACATAGATTTGTTTGTTTTGCACATGTATGGCTTAGTGGAAACATTGATGCTCAGCAAAGCATAAGATTTACCTAAAATAAAATGTGACTATTTCCAGTGTAACTACAAAAGTAAACAAGTAGAAATAGATCTTTTATCCCTGTTTAAATATAAAACAAGTGAAGTTGTTAGTCATAAATATGTATTATATCATTTATGAACATCCTTCAACACAGACTTATGAAACAACAAGGCTTACAAGATAGTACAAGAGAAAAATTATTTCCAAATACTTTTGATTGGACCAAGGAAACATCTTAGGTAATGAGTTTCAGTTAATAATATATTTCATTATGAGACGTAGTCCTGAACATTTCTTTTACTTGGTCCAAATTCAGACCTTCATTCCAGACTGCCAGTTCAATATTTTGCCTCAATGATACTGATATCTTTCCACTATGATTCATATCGTTGAAATGGAAGATGCTCGTAAGAGGATAAGGACACTCAATATGCCAAATACTAAGATTTAGTGAATAAATGATCATGAAATAGAAAGAATAAAATAAACACATACACAAAGAATGATATTTAATATTTTCACATCACTAATTAGTTTATAATAGAATTATTATTTCTATCTACAAATCTTAATTCCAATATATCTGTTATTTCATTAACCATTATCCTCCTATGACCTATATACATATTTTCTTGTTATCCCATAAAATTACGTAGATATACTTGTAAAATTGGCTAAGTTTGTAAAAGAAGCAGTTTCAAAATTGAACAGTTTCTTCATGTAATATATAATCACATTACTAGATCCTTTATACTATTCAGAAACATATACATAAAACATATATATGTAGTGAGTTTTCATGCCAAGCTATCAAATACATTATGCCACATATCTATCTATAGATAATATATAATATATATATAAAATTATTTTGACATACAGTTTCAAATAGATTTTATTCAATAACTATATTCAGTAGGCATCTTGAGAATCTATGTTATGTCACTCACTGTTTCAGATACGAAATATGGAGGGTTTTCTCCATTTAAGGCATAGATATGTATACACACATACTATACACACACACACACACACACACACACACACACACATCATGTATATATATTTCTCCATTTAGGTCATCTATCTACTTATCTATCTATCTAGCAACGTATCTATCTGGTGGCATAATGTATTTGACTGATATATTGTCATGAAAGCTCAATACATCTTATGCCAGTAATCATAAGACGTCCTGTGATACTTTGTCAAAAATTTCATGTATTCTTTTCTTCATTCTGTAATGACTCATTAACTCACAAAGGCAATGAAAGAGAGCATTGTTAATTTTGCCAGTTATTATCTGGGTAAATGTAGTTTATGATTCTAATATGAATTAAAAAATTAAAATTAAAGAGGCTCAAGTTACTCAAAGAGGCAGTCAAATATACTGCTATCCTGTTAATTATTTGAATAAGTAAAATGGGGAATTGTTTTCTAACACAGAGAAGGAAAATGAATAAAATGTAAATTTCCATAAATTAATATTTGCTTAAATTGCCACTATTTTAACATAAAAAAATTTTTAAATTTGAAAACGCGTATTTATCCTTTTATCAAAACAAATGTATTTAATTTCTAGAGCCTAATTATCACTTAATGTTGACCAGGATTTTTCAATGTAGAATCTCACAATTCTTAACTATTCCTCTGAATGCCCCACCCACTCAACTCTCATATACACATACAAAAAATTCTGAAATGACTTTGGAAATGAAACATGAATGAGGATGATGAATGTCATACATGTTGCAAAACAAAACTGAAGGAAGAATTGAATATATGATATCATTTCATCTGCCAGTAATCTTTATTGTATGAAATTGGAACACTACCTAGTTAAAATATTTGTAGAGAATTTTTTTTGCATTCTTGTTCCTTCTAACTAACTCATTAAATCCCAACAGAAATGCCTAGATCCCTGTACAATTCATCTTATAAACAATCACCAGATGGTGGTTGATTGCAGTGCTTTCTAATTTACCATGATAATTTTTAGAGATATTTCCTATCAAATTTTATGCTTTGGTCTATGCAACTTGTTTATCTCAGTGTTTGAAACAAAATCCCTGCTTCTAATTTCATACTATGGAATTTTTTAAACCATACTTTTTTTTTTTTTAGAATTAATGATAGTTAATTTAGTTTATATTCTCTTATTGCAATGTTGAAAATATTTCACAATATTAGATTAAAATTATATTGACATACAGTTTCAAACAGATTTTATTCAATAAATATGTTCAGTTGACATTTTGAGAATCTACGTTATGCCAGATGCTATGGTTCAGGTGAGAAATATGGAGGGTTTTCTCCATTTAAGTCAAAAGATACACTATGCTGAAAAAAACAAAACAAAACACGAACTTGTCTAATTATTTTAATTGCCTCTTTAGGAGGATTCTGCTTGTGACATAGGTTTGTTATGGAAAAAGCCCTTTACCATATGGGCTATTGGTGTTAAAATTATTAGTGGTGTGTTGAAAATGTGTCCTCTATTTGTTGTGAAGGTACACCCCTCTTTTTGTTGAAAGAAGAATATGCTATGAGCTTTAAATGCCTCCTATTGAATTTCATCTGCATTCATCTAAAATAAATTTCTTACTGTGTCAGGCACACAGATAACAACATTTTCTGTCTTAAATCTATTACTGAGGTGTTTCCTTGTGTTATACTTGTTGGCTATTTTTATTTTAAAAAATGGAAAGGAGGGATTGCTCCATGCTTACATAGATAGACAAAATTTTTATTAGAATATATTCTTAAGAGCGAACATATTTGTTAGATCCAGACAAAGTCACTTCAAAGATAAGCAAATTAATGGAGGCAGGGACTGTATTCTAGAGCCCATATTCTCTCCTAGTCTCCAGAGAAGACTGGTACAATGAACAGGTTGAAACTTTCTTGAGGTATCTCTTGGCAATCATGCCTCCATAGCTGGGTGCAGTAATATAATTAGAAGATATTTAAAGATATTTGAGGGTATCAGACAAGATATCCCTCCACGTTGGTATCTTGCAGTAATATAAAGAACCATTTTCATACAATTATTATTATTGTTTTCTTACAGTAAAGGGTCAGGTGATGTGCCCTTTGACTGTTACAGTTGATCTCTTGCATCAAACATATCTATTATTACCCCCCATCATCCTTACAACTACAAAGATTGTATACGACAGTCATTATTTTCATGGAGATCATATTTTTTCCTTTCTGGACCCAAGTCAATGGAAATACTTGAGAAACAGGCTGTCCAATTTAGCTCCTTCAACATAACGTGTCTAAGTCTTAAATATATATATATATTGATTTGCAACCATAATTTCTTAAATAAGAAAGATAAGAGGTAAACAGGAGAGTTTTGCTCCTTGCTTTACAAGTCTCAATGAGAGACAATTCAAATAAACTGTTGCTTCTTTGTAATCAACCCCCAAGAGTTATTTACTTGAAATATTCTGTAGCTATCACTTGCTGAATTAGCTATTGTGATGTTAGAACAAAACTTGTGAAAATGGATATGAAATGGCAAAAGTTATTTTTGAAAGTATGAGGGGCACTATACAAATGTAAGAGGAATAAAATATGTAAATGGAACTTGTCATAATCTAATTCAAAACTTGACTTTTAAGTCTTGGTACTTGTAAAATCCCAGAAAATATTTTGAAAATATATCAAGAACAATATTTCACTTGAAATTTTTTATTATGTTTTAAAATATTGATGATTCCTGACATTAATTTCATTGCATTTTCTTCTTAATTAATTTTTGTTAATTTAGAATGTGTATACTGAAAATTAATATTTGAAACTGTAATTTGTAAAAATATTTTTTGCCAGTCAGGTTTAAGATAAATATAAATACATATACAAATAAAAAGAGAATAATAGGTAAACTAAATGTATGTATGGTTGTCTTTACTGCTTGCTATTTTCTATTAATTTATATATCCTTCTAATCTTTATCATTTTTTATAAAGAATTTAATTTTTCTAGTCTGTTAATTGAATGCTGATATGATGCTAATTGAGGGTTATATTTAAGTTGGAATAATCCCAAGATTATTGAACCAAGGATGAAAAAAAGTAAAATGATATAAAGACTTTAGCTTGCTTGATATACTCCATTTTCTTAAATGAGTAATTAAAAATGCAATTATATTAATCGTGATGTTTGTCATGTACTTGATTTGTAAAAGTTATTTTAAAAATAAACATAAGAAAATATCTGAACCTACTAAATGAAACCTGCTCTGAACCTGCTGAGTAGAAACTATTGCAATCATTCTAAAATTTATTCTAGGAATAAGCTTATAATGGCATGAATTCTGGGACTACTATTCAAATCATGACCTTGGAAATGAGCGAGTCTCCCAGAATACACTTAGGCATGCTCTGAGGTCATTACCACTTATGTGAACCTGATGGGAAGCAGGCATCTAGACAGAATTTTTGGAACCATATTGAAGGATCGGTGGGAATAGAAAAAATAATTTCTCAACAAACCTAACGGAATTGAAATCTTCAACCCAGTTATGCAGTATCATTATCTTCTGGGTGGGTGTTATGGGCACTAGAGTCAAGTAAGATTCCCTTTGACTGAAAATACCATCAGGACTCCTGCTCTGTAGTATTCTAGTTGCTGAATTCTTACGTAGTTTGCCTCTGGTGCCGGTATTAACATATTTTGATCATGCCTGAGGGCATCCAACTTTTAAGCAATGAGAATGCACCATTGTATGGTAGTGATTTATATATCAAACTTCAAGGCTCCCACATACACATATCCTAGCATCAATACTCATTGCTAATCAACTCATCCAAATGATTGTTTCCTGTGCAAATTGTTGAAAAGAAAATTTGTTTTAAGAGATTTATTTTCCTCAACAAGTCATTACACATGTACCAGTATATGCATTGCCTATTTTCCTAGTAAATTGTAAGAATAGGCTTCTCCAACGTTTTATACTAATTCCAAGTGTAATTTGCTTGAAATGAAATGATGCATTCTAGCAGGAAAATTTCAGTGAAGAGAGGATCCAGTAAGAGTGGGCACGATACATGGTTTATCTAATTCACTTAGATAAGTGAGGAGAAAGAGTGAGAAATACTCCTGCAGTGGTAAATTGGAGCCAAAGAGCTAACAACTGACTCTGAATACCATGTGAAATTGGTACGGCTTAACTTGAAAGCCAAAAGTGAATAACAGACATTTGTGAGTGTGTAAATACTGTGATCAGAACTGTGCTTTAGAGAATTTTCCCTGGTAATGTAAGTGGAATCCGGAGAATAGAGAAATCTAGGCAGCACACAATCAAGAGAGACAATACCGTGTTGAATTAGAGATAATAGTTTGATTAGAAAGTTGGGTACTAGGAAGATAGCTTGATTTCATGAATGTGGTACTAGGATGAAGTAAGAAAAAATTTTGAATTACAGGGAACAAATTGTGTGTGTCTCTTATTCATTCCTTATCTGTCTTTTCACCTCTAGGAAGTTTTATATGTTCTGTTGATCCATTTAGCATGCTGAATTAACCACTTCTCTATTTAAACAGGAGTCTGTCTATATTCAGGCAAAATTCTAATAACAAAATATTGAATCCATCAGTAGTATTTCATAAAGACATGTCTCCAAATAATAATATGAATACGTTGACTGAATATAAAATTTTATTTTAGAGGAATGCAAGTATTAGGTCAAAATTTAGTGATAGCCTGACTTTTCTCAAAAGCTCTAAACTTCTCTAGACATGATAGATAAGATAATGGCCCTACTCTTATTTTTAAATTAGGAGTATCCTTAACATTACAGAAATACCTATGCCACAATTAATATTTACTTTGAAAGATGACTTTTTGTTTAAAATGTAGGATGCTAATAAAAGGGCATTTAAATAGTTTCTGAGTTTATCTTGCCAATTAACAACTTTATCTGTCTTTCTAAGTAGTTAAAATTTTGTCTTGTACAAGGAAGATATTTTGAAAATTCAATATTGTGTCCTAAATCTTGGTGAACATTTTGTTAAACCTTGTGGATGACATTTTCACATCTCTGTGATCTTAGTTCATGAAAGAAAAAGCCAGAGCAGAATGCTTTATCAGCTAATCCTCACATTTTACTTTCACACCCATGGGAGACATTTTCATTTTAGCTGACAGCTGTACATTTTTATAATCACTGTGTGATATCTAGTACTTGCAGTTTGCTGGCCACTTTGTCAGCTGTATTGACATTTGATAGCCAGGCTATACCTAAAAGGACTTTTCAGGGAGATTGGTACTTTTTTTCCTCTTGACTTGGAGCAATCCTGTGGTAGGACACTCATATTCTGCAAAGCAAGGAGACTGAGCCCTGTCAACAATAGTTCCATTGCAATCAATTGCACTTGTCAACAAGGACATTAGACTATGACCCATTCATGGTAAACAATGCAAATCGTTTTCACAGAAACATCGTATTAAAAAGATCCACAGAAGATCAGTGCGCTTAAAAGTTCTGCATTATTTTCATGAATTATGTAATACCAAATTGAACTTTTCTCTTTGCATTCCATAATAACTTGCCCTCTTTGGCATTGAAGTAGAAAGATAATATTTCTGTGAGTCAACTTGCAAGTTTTCTCTCAACAGGTATACTCAAGTTTACTGTGTGTTATGTATACTTAGGTACTTTTTGTAGACTGTGAGGAAAAGACCTAAACATAATTCCTGCTCTTAAAAATATTGGAATTATTTGCGACATTTTTCTCCCAGTCTCCCGTTTCTCCATTCATCCTCCTAACAAGGATTTTCACAGAGCAAAATTTTATAGTAGGTCAGATTTATAAATTTATAGTTGCATGAACCATGTTTTTAATGTCAAGTCAGAACTTTGTCTACTCTTAAGTTCTGAAAATTTTCTTCTATGCTTTTATTTTCTAAAAGTTACGTAGGTTTACATATATATTTAAGTTCATGAACCACTTTGAGTTAATTTTTGCAAAATGTAAAGTTTAGGTCAAGGTGCTCCAGCACAATTTGTAGAAAAATCTAACCCTCTTTCATTAAATTGCTTTTACACCTTTTTCAAGGGGACACATTGGTGTGAGTCTATATCTGTTTCACTGATCTATGTGTGTATCACTCTGCAAGTACCACGCTGTCTTGCTTTGTATCTAGAGTGTTTAAAGAATAAGAGGCATTCATAATACTGAAAGATGGCCGGGTGCAGTGGCTCATGCCTGTAATCTCAACACTTTGGGAGGCCGGGACAGGCACATCACTTGAGGTCATGAGTTCAAGACCAGCCTGGCCAACACAGTGAAACCCCGTCTCTACTAAAAATACAAAAATTAGCCAGGCGTGATGGTGCGAGGCTGTAATCTCAGCTACTCAGGAAGCTGAGGCAGGAGAATCGCTTGAACCCAGGAGGTGGAGGTTGCAGCAAGTCAAGATTGGCCCACTGCACTCCAGCTCGAGCAATAGAGCGAGACTTGGTCTCAAAAAAAAAAAAAAAAAAAAAAAATTCCTGAAAGATATATCCAGAATGCCATAGTCCTGAGTGTTAAAATTCTGAAAAAACAGCATTCTTAAAATCTAAAATCCTGAAAATCAGAACTATAAAAGATGAGAATCCTAAAATACAATTCTGGGAA
>NW_016804510.1:1846488-1879222 GCF_001698545.2 Rhinopithecus bieti
AAAAAAAAAAAAAAAAAAAATTCCTGAAAGATATATCCAGAATGCCATAGTCCTGAGTGTTAAAATTCTGAAAAAACAGCATTCTTAAAATCTAAAATCCTGAAAATCAGAACTATAAAAGATGAGAATCCTAAAAATACAATTCTGGGAAAAATAATTACAAGTTCTTTAAAATATATTTATTTACATTTTTAAGAGATAATTTATTTGCAAAACATAAAACATAACAGAATGCATCTTATGCCACTTTACACAACAAAATAGGCAATCATACATATTTTTGGAAGTCATAAGCACTCAGGTATACTAATGAAAGTAGTATGGGTATGGTAGCTCAGTTGCAAGCAAACTAAACATGTTCATAAAGAAATAAGTCAAAAGGAGAATTGGATACATGGACCTCACTATGGTTGTTAATTGTGTGTACCCAGCTTTAAAACTGTGGCTATCTCAAATACTGTGATGAAAGCCTAAGCCTTGGCTGGGCGCGGTGGCTCAAGCCTGTAATCCCAGCACTTTGGGAGGCCGAGACGGGCGGATCACAAGGTCAGGAGATCGAGACCATCCTGGCTAACACGGTGAAACCCCGTCTCTACTAAAATACAAAAAACTAGCCGGGCGAGGTGGCGGGCGCCTGTAGTCCCAGCTACTCGGGAGGCTGAGGCAGGAGAATGGTGTAAACCCGGGAGGCGGAGCTTGCAGTGAGCTGAGATCCGGCCACTGCACTCCAGCCTGGGAGACAGAGCCAGACTCCGTCTCAAAAAAAAAAAAAAAAAAAAAAAAAAAGAAAGCCTAAGCCTTTTGATGAGATCAATAAAATACTGCAGTAGGTCACCACCGCATAGGAAGTCACCCAAAAATCCAAGATCTCGAGATATTTCATCTTTCACTAGTCCAGATAAACAAAATAGTCATCACTTTATATATTGAAGAAGCTTCAGCCTTTTTACGTACATGTGCAATATTTACACAAAAAGTCAATGTGTGATAATGCAATTTCCTGGAGCTAAGTTTGCAAAAATGCATAAAACAAATTAGATCTCTCTAAAAGTCTCTCCACAATTTGTACTTCTAGTATTAGAAATAATGTGAAGATAAAAATACATAGAATCATATATTGTAAAATATAGTCCTGACAATTTATAGTAGTAAAAAAAAAATTAATCAATTAAAAATTGAAATATAAAAAAATATACTGCAGGAATTGATTGCAGGCAGTTATGCAATGATGGAACATAAAAGTTGATGGATTTTCACAATCATTTACTGTACGTTGAAGCTTCATGTCATGCTAAATAGCTTTAAAAACATTTAGGACATGGCTCCCTTTATAGTTTGCGTCCACATATATTTTCTATGTGGCACTGCTCTTTTTTTGATATTCTTCTATAATTTGACATTGACCAACATGAACATTCCTTTTTAAATTTCTCATCTTCTGTGCCATGGTCCTATGTTGTTCTGTGTAGCTAGAAATCCATTCCATGTGCATACATATTCAGGCCACATATTCAGTGGAACCAATACTGGTGATTGAACAGCAATATCATGGCATGTTTTCTCATATCCTACCATGCACATAATTACTTTCAAACTAGTCAGTCACTTTGCTGGATTCTTCAGGCAAATGAGGCTTTAATTCATTAAAAGGTCCTGAATGTCATCAACTGGAAGTAATGCCAATGTCCGCAAATGATGAATTTTTAAAGTGAAGTTTTTGTCATTGCCATATCACACGGCCAACTCACTCAACTGAGTTTTCTGCCAAATGCAAATAAAGGCAATAGCAAGGTAATAGCTCCACCAAAAATGATGCAATTAACATGATGTAACCATCCTGCATACAACTGAAAATGTAGTAATTCCATTCCCAAAATTCGGCTTTTTGACTTCAACATTTGGGATTTTAATGTTTCAGGATTGTGATTTATGGGTTTTAGAGATTAGGAATTTTGATCTTTAGGGATATTGATTTGTCAGGAATTTAACAGTTAGAATTATGGCATTTGAGACTGTGTCTTTTAGGGTTATGATCCAAACCTCTAAATAACTCTTAAATCTCAAATTAAATGACAGCAACAATAATACAATCAGGAAATGAGAAAAAGACATAAAAATACAATCCACTGAAGACACTACAGAGACGACAAATAAGAACATGAAAAGATATTCAACATTTTTAGTCATTATAGAAATTCCAGCTAAAACTACAATGCAATGCAAATTAAAAGCGCACATATCAG
Source organism: Rhinopithecus bieti (assembly GCF_001698545.2). Taxonomy (NCBI): domain Eukaryota; kingdom Metazoa; phylum Chordata; class Mammalia; order Primates; family Cercopithecidae; genus Rhinopithecus; species Rhinopithecus bieti. Next base: position 1,848,732 of record NW_016804510.1, read on the forward strand.
AATGGTTAAAATACAACAAAAACTTAAATGACAGCAAGAATGTAGAGAAACTTGATAACTCATACATAACTGATAGGAATGTATTATAGCCACACTGGAAAAGGGCTTGGCTGTTTTAAAAAAAATCTAAAAATGAACTTACTACATGACCCAAAGTTGAACTCTTAGGCATTTATCCCAGTGAAATGAAATCTTATGTTCACAAAGATATTTGTACATGGATGCTGCTATTTGTACTTGGCATATAGGGATAGTATTGTTTAAATCCTAATTTCAACAATTTATTTAAAGTTATATGATTGCATGAAGAATAAAGATGATGTTTTATTCATCCACATTTACTTTTATTTAAAAGGTAATTTTACTGTCAAAGAGTAATATATAGCTGCATTAAGACATTTATGGGAATAATTTCAAAGTCACACTTCAAGGGAGTGTGAATATAGGAAGGAAAATTATTTTAGCCAATTTTTAAGTAATCTCACACCATATTTTGGGCATGAAGTGAGCTTAATGTTAAGTGAAAAAAAAATGGAAACTAGCTGAAACAAAAACAAATATTATTTCTGCTAATTTTTAGGATGCATATTAATCTTTATAACAAAGATACCAAAGATACAACGGTTCACTAGTAACATTGATGTTTACTTCTCTCTTCCATGAGGTTGTCAATGGAACCCATTTAGCTGGACAAATTCTATCAAGCTCACTGAACCTAAGGGAGGTATTCATTTTACTACTTCACAACAGAAGGAATCAAAAGAGAAAGAGAAGGATAAGCAAATGGTGTCTTTAACAAAATAATAGTCTCCCTCTGAGCACTGATGCTCCTCAACCAAAACAAGTATTTTTCTTTTCTCTTTTTTAAATGGCAAAAATGATATTGTGGGGAATTAGTAGGTCCATGAGAAAATAACATTTATCATTAAAGCCAAATGATCCCAAAGTTTGGTTTAATATAAAGAAGCCAGACAAAATATTATGTTGTGTCAATGGTTCCTGGGAATTAATTGCTAAATAAGGGAAGGTAAAATATCCTAGCGTAAGATATTTTAAAATTTTACTAGTGTAAAACTGTCATTTTTAATGATTGCTTTAAAGATTTAATCACTGCATTGTGCATTATAGACCTTTCTTATAGGTTATAAGTATTTTGAGCAGCATTTTCTGAGAAAATTTTTTGGAGGAATATTTAACAAAATAATGTTCTGAAAAAAACACACTGGAAAATATATGTATAATATATTAATTATATTATTTTAAATGATGACTTAATTGTTCAATGACTTATTTCATATTATTTTGGAAACGGCATTATAGATTACACTTTCCTTCATTTCAGCGTCACATTTTGGCTACAGTATATACCCATGGAATTGAGTGAATGAATTAATCTTTTTGAAAGTATAAAAATATTTGTTACAAAAACCATAATAAGCTCAAATAGCAGAGATGAGATGAAAAAGGATAAAATTAAAAATTCTAATTATTTTAATGTCATACATGAGACAAAAGAAACCTAGAGTGAGAGAGTAAAGAACTGGTTGAGAAGTTCATGTATTCCAATTAAGAATATACTATGCAATACTTCATAAAGGGTTTGTTTAATTTTTTGTTCTTCTGTCTTTTATTTAGACTTCCACAAGGACAGAAATGTATTTATTATCATTGCTTTTGTTTTATTATTATTATTTTGGTAGTATCATTGAAACCTTGAATAATGACCAGAACTTAGGAAGCACCCAATAAACATTTGTGGAGTAAATTAATTCCACTGAGATTTAATCCTGAAAGACATACCATAGCTGTACTAATGAAAGTTAATTAATAATTCCTTAATTAATTGAAAATGCTGTTTCAATATGTCAGAACACATGGGTATTCATACATGGTTTGTTGAATTGCATCTCCAAGTTGTTAAATGAATAGCTCAGATATTCTGAACTCTGGGAATTTTATTCACATTCTGAATTCTCCTCAAACTATTTACTTAAGGTTTTAAACAACAATATAGAACTCCTTTGAGGGAATGATGAAAAAATTAAAGGGCTTGGTTTGAACAAAAGACTATTAATATGAATAGGTCATTTCCAGGTTATAAAAACATTTCTGAATTCTATCTTCTTGCTAACTACAGTATATACCCACAGCAATCAGGAACTTCCCTTAAAACTATGTGTGTTTTCTAAATTCAAAAAGATGTGATTTCAGGTGTTTATAAAGCTCATATTCATATATTTTAATAAATTAACTCCTTTGGTAGACTTGAAAAAGAATAATCTTATTTTGGTTTGACCTTAATCATATTATATTTTAGATTCACCCTAACTCAACATGGGAATATCATAATTTGGTCGTTATCTAACTTACATAAGATTGGTTGTTGGCTAAATATGTTTGACTCATATCATTGTAAATATAGAACATTTTCTTTCACACTGTATTTTCCGAGATTTTTTTTTTCTTAATCCTTAAATTAAAGGAAGTATCTTTAGTTGCCAGAAAATCTCTTGGTCGCCCTAGTTTTCTTGTTTGTCCAAAAAAAAAAAAAATTTTTCAAAAAAAGCTCGGTTTATGATTTAACGGCATTTGGTAGAAAGAGATGAAAGGGGCAGAAGTAAATATGTCCGTGGGTGTTTATCGCCATATTTTTAAGGTAACGAAAACAACAAAGTGTATTTTACGTATTAAGTGCCATATGTGTAATATTATCATACTATTTTTAAAAAGACAAAAAAAAAAAAAAAACCAGACACATTCAAGTGTAGATGACTTAAGTTCCAGAGCTGCCATCTAAGCGATGTTTTTTTTAGGAGAAATGGGTTATGAAGAGAATGAGAAAGCCGAACAGATGAGCGTTATTGTAGTATTTTTTCTTGCTGTTTTAAAGAAAAGGTAAATGAATATTTGTTCATTCTAGATGGTGAGCTGTTATGTTAATTTGTTTCTATACATTTCTGTGCTATAAACTTCATTTTCAAAACTTTATATAATTACAAAAGCAAAATCTATTTCTGTATAGTTGTTTAACTTGCACCATGCATTTAAACTTACACAATTCTGAGAAAAATCATCTAAAGAAATCTATTAACACTTAGTATTTAATCATTTTAACTGTTAACATATTATTCATCTTATTGTATTCAAGTAATAGGATACTTTTTCTATAAAGCCACTGCTAAATTTCTAGCCCCATACAATAAAAGCATCTTCAGAATGTATTCCATCTCTTTCACTTCTTCATTTTTTTAATTCTTCAAATATACATTCCTCCTTCTGAAACAGAAGCATACTCCTTGGACCTTGTTGATTTTCTGAAACTTTCCTCTTGTCACCACTAAGAGAAATTTGTGTTTTGTTCTTTGCTTGCTTTGTTTTGCTTCATCACAACATACACTTGAAAGTTCTAAGCCCTAGCTCATGGCATTATCTCCACCTGGAGGGCAAGTCCTCCATTGTCTGCTCAGTAGAAGCCCTCTCAACCTTCACTCCCATTTTTCAGTCAGCTTGCTACAGATTTGTCTGATAACTCATTGCTTTCGCTGCTGCGCGTGTTCCCGTGTACAAATCCCTATTGCTGCAAAGCCATGGCTGCTTTCAAGAGACTGCTGTGAGTTTCAATCTATAAACGATAATCATGAAAGCCAGAAGCCTCTGGTTTGAAGATCTCTTTATATACCTTACTATAATGGATGAAAGCAGATACTTGAAATAAAAAATATTAATTTCTAGTCTTGTCTCTGCTACTTAAAAGGGGAGTAATTTGGAAGAGTTTTGCAAACCTTATTAACCTTGTTATGTTCATATACAAAATGGAGGTAAGAAAATACACTTTAGGATTGCTGTGAGGGTTAAGTTTGCCAATCATATTTCTGCCTTCTAGAAGTGCTCAATATATATTAGTTATCTTTCTTCATAATGAGTAATGTCTTTGCCTCTATGGCCAGTAGAAAGAGATCTCCTCTGTTAGAAAAACCCCCGATTGTTGCCCAAGGAACCACCACTAAAATCTTGTGCAAAAGTATATGCTTTTATTACTCAAAATATGAAGACTTGTTAGAAAAGGGAGCAGCCCCCTATATAAAGTCCCCCTACTATTCTCAGAAGACTTCTTAAAAATGTGTATTACTCTAGGCACTATTGCAGGAATATAAAAGAAATAAAATAGCCTGTACTTTCAGGGCACTTATCTAATTAGACAAGGAGATACAATATTTACGCAGGTAATACCAGGGCATGAAAGGAGAGGAAATAAGACTTTGAGATAGGTTTGTCTAAAGAGTTTTACAGAAATGCAGAATTTCACGTTAATGACCTTGCTTTTAAATATCTGAGCAATTGCAAGATCAGTGGCAGTCGTTTTTCAGTCTGATAAAAGGAGAACAGAACCACAAAAGAATTTTTTTCTGAAATCACACCATAACGGCAGGTCATTTTTTTTTTTTTTAATAAACAGAAATATATTTCTCACAGCATTGGGTCAAGAAGTCCAAGATTTAAGTGCAAATATAATCAGGTTCTGATAAGGGCTTGCTTCCTTATTTGTAGACTGCCTGCTTCTTGTTGTATTCTCTTATGGTGGCAGGAGGGCAAGAGAATTCTTCAGAGTCCCTTTGATAAGAGTGCTCGTCCCTTTCATGAGGAATCTACCCTCACGAGTTAATTACCGCCCCAATTCCCCACCTTCTAATACCATCACCTTGTGGGGGTTAAGAAATTTTTTGGGAACACAAATCTTCAGCCTATTGCATTCTCTCCGGTGAGCTTCTTGTTTGGATTTAATGTCTCTCCTTTGTGATCCGATAGGACTTGTGTTTGCATTATATGCTTATTTCACTGTACTGTCAGATATTTGCTCTCCTTACTAGACAGTGGCTTATTTACTTAGTTCGTTTCAATAGACAAATACTAATTGTGTATATTTATGGGGTACGATGTGATGTTTTGATCGTAAAAAGATCCAGTCAAGCTAATTAACATATCCACCATCTCACCAACTTATTTTTGTGGTGAGAACATTAAAATCTATTATTTTAGCGATTTTGAAATATTATGCTAAGTTAAATATGCTAGACACAAACGACAAACACTATATGACCTCACTTATATATATAAAATGTACAAAAGTCAGTCTCATAAAAAAGAACTGAAAGGTGGTTACCACAGGCTGGGTAGGAGAAAGAGGGATGGAGAAAGGGAAGGTGTTGATCAAAGGGTACAAAGTCTCGGTTAGACTGGAAGAATAAGTTTAGTGATTTTTTTGGACAGCATCATGACCAGTTAGTAATAATGTGTTTTATAGCTTAAAACTGGCAAATCATTTTTTGAATATTCAGTGTTCAGGGTCTGCAGTAGGACAGGCAATTCATGTTAGTACCATGGGCTTTTTTTATTTCTTGGATGTAGCAAAGAACTTAGACTGATAATTTGTAATTACAAATGATGAGTTTTATTTATTTGGATAGGAGACCTTAAGTCAGTTTTCTCACAAGTAACATATTGATTATGATGCCTATGTCAATAGTGGTGCTATGCGGAGTAAACAAAAATAGATTTACAAATTTACTGTTACCTCCAAAGTTACTTGATCAGACATGGTTATTATTATTATTTTTGTCCTCTTAGGTTAGGACTAAGATATATGTTTCTAATTCTGCTAGGAGACCCTTATACATTTCTTTTTAGGCCTAAAGCTTCCTCTCACTCTGTATTTAATGCCACCTCACTTCTAGATAAAATAGAAATAAAATTATAACTTTTGATGATAATTTTACAAAATCACATCAAGATTCTTGTGTATCCATTTTAGGAAAAAGTAAACTGCACATTTTGTAAGAAACAGAACATTTACACTTCCCAAGCTTTTGTGAAAGACCTCTGTTCTCACAAAAACAGGAAAGATCATGCCTATTGAACATACATCATGAGAAATGAAATTGTGATGGGACCTTATTTCTAGTCATTGCTGCCTTAGCAGAACTTAAAGGAAGTCTAGAACATTACCTAATTCTCGAATAGGTGTCAAGAGTCCCAAAGGACTCTTTAGGTCTCCCATCCCAGAATGTGACTAGTCTTGACCTGCTTGGATATCCTGGGAAGAGAAAAATCTCATAAGAATAATTTTGAAAATGTAAGTTTCTGACAAAAATTCATCCTTCAATGGACCTTCTATGCATCACTTGTTCTGAACATGTACCATTTCTTATCTTGAAAAAAAAATAAATAATGAACATCACTCCTTATACTAACTCACTAATAAACACTAACTATTTTAGATTAAACTACAGAATTACATGTTTCACATTAAAAATAATTTATGGCAACTACATCATATATGATAGTAATGCAGTTTTTATAAATACAGTAAGTGCTTACTGTCTGGTACAAATGTGTCATCATCACATAATTTTAAACAAAAATTCTCTGAATTTCAAATACTTGTACTTTTATTCTATAATTCATTAATATGTTGAGGAGGCTGATAGAGGTAAAATTCCATTGTGATGAAATGCAGTACTTTCACTCTGTTTTGTCGTTATAGGCTTATCTTATAATGAATCTTTTATTTGTTATCAAATTTCCAGTCAGCAGAATTTGAGTAAAATTTGAATTGATGCCCAGTTTTTCTAATTCATTAGCGAGAAAAAAATACTTTGAACTCAGCAGAGGAAAAAGGGAAATGTTTACTGTCATCTTTATATCCCTATGCAATAAACTAGAGAAATAATTTAATTCTTTTCTTGTCACACTTTCCCTCTCACTCTTCTTCCATCTTCTCTTATTTTTCCCTTATTTCACTGCCAAATTTTCTCTCTCTCTCTCTCTCTCTCTCTCTCTCTCTCTCTCTCTCTCAGCAAGATCCTGAACATTTAGTTTCAATGAGTGGTTTAAAGTTGTAGGAGGCCTTTGGGGAATGGGATGACAATATTTGAGATTTAGAAGTATATAAGTTGAAAATGGGTAATGGAGAAATTAGAAAAATAATATCTCCATTTCAGTTTCTTTGGTCTCAGACTTTTTGGGCTTGGACTCACTTGACTTACTCTGGTAATGCAAATGACATTTATATTCTGTTTTGATAATGGCTGTCTCTGGGATTGAGACCATAGGAATTATCTACACTGTAATTTGATTCATTGTAGAAGGTTCGATGCAATCACATTATTGTAGTTCACTCAATATTGGCCATCTGCCTATGGTAGAAATAACTTGGTTAAGAAGAACATTTCTTTGTAATGATGTTTGCTATAAATGAGTTTAAGAAAGAAAAGTGCACTCTCCGTTATTTATGTGGGTATTCTGTATTTGGTTCCTCTTTATGTCCTTTATGACAGGGATCATACATCTGAAATTATGCTAAACCAAATTAAGTGCTTAAATAGTTCGATATTTGTTTATAGTTTTGTTGAAGATGATTATAATGGATACAATGATAATGATAACAGTGCAAATTTGATGATGAAGATGATAATGAATAAAAATAAATGACAAGCTCAAACACAGGAGAAAGAATGGACTCTTCTTCAACGATAAGTGTTTATGTAATTGAAAATGTAACACTGTACAGTTCTGTCTATATTAGAAAATTCAAATTATGACATATATATTGCTTACCAGAGTTTTTGTCATTTTGTCAAATTGTTAGTAAAATGACTATTTTTCCAAAATGCCAATTCTATTTTTTTCTTTTAGTTTGTATATTAGTTTCCCAGGACTTCTTGAACGAAGTGCCACAAACTGTGTGGCTTAAAATATCAGAAAATTTTGTGGACCAAAATATAAGACATTACCACTACAGAGCTTACCCATGTAACCAAAACCACCTGTTCCCCAAAACTATTGAAATAAAACATTAAAAAAATTAAAATAGAGACTGCAAAAAAGGAATATGGACTAATTTTATGATGAAAAATGAACCTAATCAAAACAAACAAAAAAAAATTTATTCTTTCAGAGTTCAGGAGGCTGGAAGTCCCTGAGTACGGTGCCAACATGATTACTTTCTGGTGAGCTCCCTCTTTTGAGTAACAGACTGCAGCCTTCTTATTTTATCTTCACACAGGAGAAAGAGCAATAGAGTTTTCTAGGTTTCCTTCTATAAAGGCACTAATTCCCTTCCTAACAGCTCCATCCTCATGACCTAGTTAACTCCTAAATGCCCCATTTCCTAATACCATAACCATGGGTGGTTAGGAATTCAAAACTTTTGGAGGAACACAAAATATCCATAGCAGTGGAAAAATTTGGAAATGAACATATTGGTAGGGTTGGTTCTTTCCAAAGGCTCTGAAGGGAAATCTGTTTCTGTTTCTCTCTTAGCTTCTGGTGGTTCCCAGCAATCCTTCGTATTCCTTGGATTGTACATTGATCACTACGGTCTTTGCTTTCATCTTCATAACATCCCCTCCATGTATCTCCATGTGTCTTTACATCACCTTCTTCTAAGGATACCAGTTATTGCACTTAGTGTCCACTCTAATTCAGTATAATCTCATCTTAACTAATTATGCCTGTCAAGACACTATTTACAAACAAGATCATATTCTGAGGTTCCTGCTGTACCTTAATTTTGGAGAGACACTATTCAACCTACTAAAGTTGTTTCTAGATCCTTAGATCCTTTGAATCTCCCCATTGGGGAAACAACCTAGTAATTGGGGAAAATAACCTAGTTTATTGGGTTATTATAAGCAACAGCCTAGGTTATTGGGGAAATAACCTAGTTATTTATGATTACTTACAAAATAAGGGTACTTCATTACAACTCTTGATAGTCTAATCTATGATATCAATGCCCTATTAGTTTTACAATAATATAGGAAATAACTGAAATAATATTTATTTTGATTGCTTTATCTTTGGTGTTATCATTGTTATAGTTGCTTCGTTTTATTTTCATTATTTTATTAATGTCTTTTATTATTGCAGTTATTTTCTTTTATTATTTTATTTTGAATTTTATTTACAAACTATTTTTCTTGTTTGAGAAAACTACATTCTATTAATTTAGCAGACATTAACAAACCTATGATGTTACTCTCACATTTCTAGATACTTTGAAGCTTTAATATAAATTAGATATAGTTTGTTGCTCTTAAACTTATTGCAGTAAGAATGATATATTTGTGTTACCTCTGTAAATACTATTTATCTTAAACATCACAGTTTTGGCAAACTGTTTGGTAAAATAAAACATTTATCAACTTCATGGCTATTAATAAGTGATGCCAGGACTAGTGTTTAATTTGTGACTTTCATAAAATGCTAGAATATTCTAAGATATGAATTTCAAGTTATTGGTGAAACAAAATCAGCACACACTCAAAAACACACACAATTTATAAGAACAATCAGTTTGGATTTTGTAAGTTTTTTGTGTGTGTGTGTATTTTTTCATGTGTATGCATTGTGTGTGGGAGTAAGTGCATACAAAGGCTTTCAGGATTCAGAAGCATTATAAGAAGCCTCAGAGGTCCTCTAATCCAATTTTCCACCAGGGCATGGTTCTTCCGCACAGTGTTACAGAGATGGTCATCTGACCTGGTGTACTGCAGGAAGGAGGCTACTCACTACTGATTACATTTCAGAGAAACCCCCACCATGAGTATCTTTGTGGCAGCCTCATTTTTGGTAACATTTACTACTCAGTTAGCTCAGTCCTTTGACAGAAAAAAGGCAATTTCCGTCTAACCAGGAAGGGATACACATAAGGTAATATTTAGACTGCTGAGAGATATGGCAGGATAGCAGGTGAATTTCAGAAGCCTTAGAGGTTTTCTAGCATGATCCAGATGTAAATGGGTATGAGGTGACTAAAAATGCATTCTACTACAGAAAACTGCTTAGAAAATTGAGCTATGGATGGCCTTCTGCACCTCAATGTCTTCTTTGCTTCTGGTGCTGCAGGTCAAAAGTAAACCACAGGAAAGAGGGGGGATATTCATGGGCTTTTGAATAATCTTGTAGTATGGTAGCAGAGCTCAGGGTCACAGAACCTGACCCCTGGGGGAAGGGATGTAGGGCAGGGATTAGAGAGGTCTGAAGAATCCTAACTTTATTGAGAGTTTCTGCTCTGGAGTCTCGAAAGATACATATTCTCAATAGCAGATATCTCCAAAGCATCTGAATCCTGAGGGTTAGTGAAGAGGATATGACATTTTGCTGCAGCTTCTTAGAGACACATCAGATCACTGAGAAGCAAAGTGGGCAACTATTTAGAACTGTAAAAAGTATGAGATATTGACTCAGAGTACAACTTGTCAAGGTAACCAGCCACAGTTTCATAGATACTAGCAGATGACACAAGTATCCTGGGTCAGAGACAAAGGACTTTAGTCCTCAGTAAAAGCAATAGCCAATGTATCAGGATTGTTTTGGTCTAGTTTCCTAAGGCCCTGATTATGCAAGGCAATGCAAGAAGAGCCAGGTTCAACCTGGACCTAGAGTGGGTTGCATTGTCTGAGGGGAATTCAGACCTGAGGAGCCTGAAGCTATTAAAACATGCAACAAAGCATGCCTGACCTTTGCTCAGGAGAAACACACTATAGCAGAATTTCAAGATTTTTTGTTACATAATCATACGAAAAAAGATAAACCAAAAGAATGACAGTCCATTCAAAAGATGTGCCAAAATGTAAGAGATCTATGGAGAATTGTCTCCCCATAATAAAAGTATTGCAAATTTGAAATAAAAAGTAACGTTTTAAAATATCAATCACAGTTATTTATGTGAACACACTTTTTATCTTTGGCATAATTCACACAGGTTATATCTTTCCCTATTCTCTGAAGCAAATATTATAATACAGAATAGTACTGGTATAGGAAGCGCTGATTTTTGTGTGTTTCTAGAAACAATTATTTTTAGCTTTTGGTGGACGCATACAATAGTCAAGATAACGTTTGTTTCTCCAGGGGAATGAAAAGATTAAAAAAAAAAATTATGCCTTTCTTACCTTACTCTTTTTATCATTTTGCTGAATCTCATGATTTAAAAGTCAATTAACACACTGAAATTCTACATTTTATACTTCTAGCTTGAATCTCTCTTCATTTTCAAATGCTTATAAAACTTCTCGCTTTAGATGTCTAGTAAGCATCTCAAACTCAGCATGACCAGGACAAAAGCCTCTTGCGCTCAACTCCTAAATCTTCTGAGGTCTTCTTAAATTCAATGGGAATGTTGTGCCCGAAGTCGCGAGACGCCAGTAAGTGACCACCAGAGTCCAGAGTCAAAGCCAAATAGCCGGGGTCGCTTTATTACGAGTTCGAACCCGGACCTCTCCGCTTTATACAATGGCAGGTAAAGAGAGAGGCCCCGGCTGCTGTTTTAGGTCCCAGCTACTCGGGAGGCTGAGGTGGGAGGATCGCTTGAGCCCAGGAGTTCTGGGCTGTAGTGCGCTATGCCGATCGGGTGTCCGCACTAAGTTCGGCATCAATATGGTGACCTCCCAGGAGTGGGGGACCACCAGGTTGCCTAAGGAGGGGTGAACCGGCCCAGGTCAGAAACGGAGCAGGTCAAAACTCCCCTGCTGATCAGCAGTGGGATCGCGCCTGTGAATAGCCACTGCACTCCAGCCTCGGCAACATAGCGAGACCCCAGTAAGTGACCACCGATAGAGTCCAGAGCAAAGCAAATAGCCGGGGTCGCTTATTAGGAGTTCGAACCCCCGGACCCCTCCCTCCGCTTATACAATGGGCAGCGTAAAGAGAGAGGCCCGGCTCTTTATGGTTGTCTTTATAGCGAGGTAGCAAACAATCACAGAGAAACCCAGTAGTTACAAGCTATTATTGGTTAACATTTAAAAGTTGAGGCATTCCGTAGTTTCTGGCTGGTCGCCGCCTTTTTCGGCAACCTCCAAATGGCAGGGTTTTCCTAGATAAGTGTTTGTGTAAGCTGGTGGGTGTCACATGCAGGTATGTTTAGAATTTTTTCCTTAGGGGCTTTCTATCTCAGGAACTTCAGCTTGTGGATTACTTAGGTTGATTATTTTCTTTATCTGACATCACACACAGATTCATCAGCAAAAGCAAACCTTGTATTTTCATAATATATCCAGATTATAGACTTTCCACTGCTTCTGTTGTTACCACCTTCTTTGAATGTGTGATCCTCACTTCTGTTATTGTCCTTGCCTTTGAACTAGTTTCTCTGCTTTTGATCTTGCCCTTTTACAGCATATTTCAGCACACCAGCAAGAGTATTCTTTAAAAACTAGTTAGATAATGTCACTCTTCTGCTTTAAATTTTCCAATGGCTCCCAATCTCACTTGGAGTAAATCCTGAATCTTTACAATGGCCTACATTGATCTACATAATCTCTCGGCCCTTACCGTCCTTTTGACCTAGTATTTTCAACTGTCCTTCTCCCTGGCAGCATTCCAGCTCCAGTTGCCTGAATGTCCCACATGTACTGCGTCAGGCGCTTTGTAACTGCCATTGCTCTGCCTGGATTCTTTTTTCCCTGATATATCCGTGAAGATCTCTTGCATTGCTTTCAGAATTTCCCTCAAATGTCACCTCTCCTAACCATCCAACAAATATCATAAAAATCAAATGTCCACTGCCTTTGTTGTATATTCATCCCCATTCTGTTCCTTTGTTTTGTTTTCCCTTTATCTCAGTATCACTTACCAGCCTGAATCAGAAACTCCATACATGGTAGATGGTATTCCTCCCCGCTTATTTGGTGTCACTCACTGAGGAGCAGAGCCAGTGGAGAAATGCTCTAGCATTCTCTCTTTCTTAGTGGACAATCCCTAATAAATATTCTTGATGCTACCCGGGAAGTGCTAGCAAAGACAATACAAACCCCCCTTGCCCAAAGCAGCACAGTGAACTCTGTAGGGTATTCTCATAATAGTTCTTTCCTCCTTCTCTGTCTCACTCTCCACACAGCCTGATTCTAATTTTCTGGAGTGACATATTATAAAAACTACCTAAATCCAACTCCATATCTCATGCTCCTTTCTGTGGGAAAGAAATCCAAGATATCATGATCCTTAACTTACCATATATTTTAACATTTTGTAGTTTTACACTTACTGGTGGGGGTTTTACACATTCACCCTCTACTTAGGGCAATGTGGTTGCATTGGTTAATGAAATCTGAGTGAAACCTTGAAGAGTCAGCCTATGTTTTGCTGCACTCTCATTTTCCTAACCCAAGAAAAGCAGAAACGTCGCAGATGCAGACTTCTCTATCAACCTTGGAGCTGGAGTGAAGGTGATGTGAAGCATGGTTACAGCGAACTGTCATGATGGACATGAAACACAGGAACAGGGAAGAAGCAAACAAGCAAGCAAACTGTCAGACCTCTGAGCCCAAGTCAAGCCATCGCATCCCCTGTGACTTGCAGGTCCACCTTCCCTGTGACTTGCACATATATGCCCAGATGGCCTGAAGTAACTGAAGAATCACAAAAGAAGTGAAAAAGGCCCTGCCCTGCCTTAACTGATGACATTCCACCACAAAAGAAGTGAAAATGGCTGGTCTTTGCCTTAAGCGATGACATTACCTTGTGAAATTGCTTTTCCTGGCTCAAAAAGCTCCCCTACTGAGCACCTTGTAACCCCCACTCCTGCCCGCCAGAGAACAACCCCCCTTTGACTGTAATTTTCCTTTACCTACCCAAATCCTATAAAACAGCCTCACCCTTATCTCCCTTCGCTGACTGTCTTTTTGGACTCAGCCCGCCTGCACCCAGGTGATTAAAAAGCTTTATTGCTCACACAAAGCCTGTTTGGTGGTCTCTTCACAGGGATGCGCATGTCACAAACAACAACAAAATGTATGTTTGCTGTTCTTAGTCATAGAAATGTTGGGGGTTGTTTGATCCTGTAGCGACAAAATCTGGTTTATACTGACCAGTGAGTCATAATTTACTCAGCTTTGTTTTTACTGTCTTCACCTTGCTTTAACATAATTTCCACCATGCAGGGAAATTTTTGCATTTTCTTCCCTACTCTTTGCCCTCTACCAAGAACAATCCTAGGCAGGTACATAGGAGATACACACTTATTTAAAAAGTTATGCTGAAACCTAGTCAATTCATTGTTCCTCAAACACAGCTAGTGAATTCCCACATGTGAAATCTGGTCTTGCTTTTCCTCTAACTCAGTGGTTTGCAGCCAGTGGTGACTTAATCCTCCAGTTAGAACTGCCAGATAAATGACAGCCAGGCAAGTTAAATTTGATTTTCAGACAATGGTTAATATGGGACATAATTGTGCTAAGTTATTTTTGTTTTTCTGAATTTCAAATTTAAGTGGTGTTTTATTTTTTATTTGGTAAACTACTTAACTTTACTTGCAAAATCTGGCAACTCTAACACGTGGAGCCAGTTTTTCAATGTCTGGAGACATAAAACAGTCCCCACAATGAATCATTAATTTTCCACTACCTCAGTAGTGCCGAGGCTGAGAACCCTACTACCTAGATTACTTACCTTCTTCTTTTTGCACATCTGACTTCTATGCATTGTAATTGTCATTTATCCTAAATCTTACTGGCTCCAGTAAGGTCTCATTTTCCTTTCAGAATTTTTTTTGCCTACATTATTTATGTGTTTTCTTTTAATCTTAGGTATCTTCCCATCTGCTATTCTATATGGCATACAGTCAAAGTCACGAAAGTTTCTAAGCTATTTGAGGGCAGAGAAACACTTATAATTTTCTTTACATCTGAAGCCACACCCTGTGTACACAGATTTTTAATGTATATTGAGTAAAAGAGGGAATAAATAAGAATAAGCTTAGGCAGATACATGAATTTCAGAACAATACTACTTTCCTTCTGAGTCTGCCCAGCCATTGGCAGATAACTCTCCATGACCTGAGGAGTCTACTAATTCCATTGTCATTTGTAATCATCTATGTGACAGGCAGTCTTTTGCGCATAATTATCTACTGCAGGCAATCATTTTCCCTCTGAGACTTACCTGGTCTATTATCTTCCCTGGATACAATAACAAGTGTTTAACATACTTTTACTGTTTTCCATCTACACTATTACCTGAGACCATCATTATATAATATGGAGAGGAATTTTAATTATAAGACCTTTCGAAACTCCTTGCCAATATGAATTTGAATTTTTAAACAATGTTATTCCAAATGTATACAATATTCTTATCAACCAGTAGACATTTGAAAAAATTAAAATTGTACCTTTATCTACAGGCCCACACTAATGCTGATATTTTTGGTTGGGGAAAGGGTCTGGCCTTTTGCCATTTTAATATCATTCCCAAGATGCATTTTGATGAGATGAAGCCAAAAAGAATGAGGAAACTCTTGAGAGAATGTAGAACCAGATCAGCTCTCAAATCTTACTCTGATTCAAGTAAAATAATTAAATCTGGATATAGATATGCATACACATATATATGGTTTTCATTTAGTCGGCATAGATGCTTTAGTTATGTGCCTGCCATTTATGTTGTCTTTTAGTAAGTATTATATTCATTTGTTCCTTCTCTACCCACTTTAGAAAACTTAGTAAGAATCCTATAAAAACAAAGGAAAATTATTTTTTAAATAAACACCTTATAGACATTTTTTAATTACTAAAACCGCTACCATAAATGGGTAAATACCATGGTTGAAAGACAAAGATATATAAAGGAATGTGGACATATAAGAAGTAAAACTTTTTTAGATGGACACCAACAGATTCTAACATTCTTACTGCTTTCAAAACTGAAATATGGCCACTAAGATGAATACAAAGGTATCTCTTAAGTAGTAGGGAAAAACATGAAGTCTTTCACAAAACATGCTTGCATAGCAAATAACTTTATAAACTTTTGCACAAAAGGTGCATCAGTCTAACTACCACAGGGTAAATTTAAGTATAATTTTCTATTTTGTTTCTCTTAAAATGCTTTAGCAGGCTTACTTGTAAGCTTACTTCCCTGGGTAATAGCTTTCTTTTTTCCCCCAGTCAAGTTTGCTTACATATGTATTTTAATGTATGAAAACAACTACTGGTAAAACCAAATTCACTCTGACTTTGTGTCTTGTAAATTATAATTCAGTTCCATTTACTTCTTTATCTGCATAGTAAATTAACTTCATACTTCATACCTAAGGGAAATGTACTTAATTTGTTGCATTTGTTCTATGAAATGTAGCAAAGATCAAAATGTTCTATTATTAAGCAGAAAATAGAAGACACTTCTTTGAAGAAGATATGTCAAAGATATTTCAAAGAAGATGTCATTTTTTGAAAAGAAATACTTTTCCTTATATCTCCGGCTAAGGACAAACATAAAACCTTGACATCATATATCAAACAAACAGAAGACGACACTGAAAAGTGCAGGCCTCAAATAACAAGACAGATGTGAGTTTTCTGTGTTCCTCACGCACCAGACTCGCAGCTAAAGAAGTCAGAAATCTGGAAATTCCAAAAGGAGGAGAAAATCAATGCCTCAAGGACTGCCTGTTCTCTTATAAGAGGATCAGAAAAGAAGGAGTGTAGTAAGTTGGACAACTTTTAGACAACTGCCTAACAAAGAAGAGAAAACTAAACCCAAATCATGAAGAAGGAAAGAAATCTTGAAGATACGAAAATAATTTAAAAAACTGAAATTAAGAACGGAAAAATAAATGGAAAATGCTAATGAAACGAAGAGATGGTCCACCATAAAGATCAATAAAACTGACAAACTTCTAGCAAGACTGATTTTAAAAATGAATGAGAACACAAATTACTAATGCCTGTAATTTTTTAAATGGCTACTATTATTGACTCTGGCAGATTTCAAAAGCATAATGATGACATAAAACAAGTCTACATATGCAAATTTGATAACTTGAGCAAAAGGGACTACTTCCTCAAAAAAACACATTTAACTCAATATGAAATAAGTACTTTGAATAGTTCTATAACCATTAAAGAAGTTGAGATCATAATTTAAAAGTTTTCAAAACAGATTCTCCAAACTCATATGGTTTCACTAGGAATTCTTTTAAACAGGACAGAATTAATATCAATTTTATTTTAACTATTTAAAAAAATATAGAAGACTAGAGGGCATTTTCCAATTCATTTTATGAAGCTAAGTATTACCCCACTGCCTTAAAATGACTAAGAGTGCAAAAGAGAAAACCACAGGCCAATATCCCTTATTGATGTCGATGCAGACATCTATAAGAAAATAGAATTCAGCAATATATGAGAAGTCATACATCATGATCAAATAGGGTTTATTTCAGGGGTAAAAGGTTTATTTCAGTAGTGCAATTCATCAGAGTAATAGTCTAAGTAAGAAAGAAAAATTCCATGATCATATCAATCAATTCAGAAATAGCATTTGACAAAATTCAACACTCATTCATGATTTAAAAAATACCAAAGAAATACTGGGAGTGGTGCATCATCCTTATAATCCCAGTACTTTGGGATGCCAAGGCAGATGAATCACTTGAACTCAGAAGTCGGGGACCATCCTGGCCAACATAGTGAAACCCTGTCTCAACAACAACAACAAAGCGAACAACAATAACACCACCATCACCAACAACGAAACAATTAGCTGGGTGTGTTGTCACGCACTGGTAGTCCCATCTACTTGGGATGTTGAGGTAGGAGGATCAAATGAGTCTGAGAGGCCTAGACTGCAATGAGCCTTAATCGTGCCACTGCACTCCAGCCTGGGTGATGGAATGACACACTCAAACACAGCAATAACAACAAATATCAAACAACCAAAACCTTTCAGCAAACTTGAATAGAGGGAACTTTCTTAAGTTAACCAAAAATTTAAAAATTATCAATAGATAAAATATACAATAAAACTACGGTTAACTTTATGCTTAATGGTGAAAAACTGAAATTTCCTCTATGATCAATAGACAATGATGTCTAGTCTCACCGTTCTATTTGATTCACTGCTAGAAGTTATAATTAGTTCACAAAGGCAAGAAAATAAAATAAATGTTATATAGACCAGAAGAAAGAAATACAATTGTCCCTCATTACAGATGACATGATTTTCTATGTAGAGAATATCAAGGAATACAAAACAAAGAAAAAACAAAAAACTGACAAATTCTCCTCTCTTACTGCTAATAAATGAGTATTCAGATATGGTTTCACTAGGAATTCTTTTAAACAGGACAGAATTAGTATCAATTTTATTTTAACTATTTAAATAAATAAATTCCATTTTATGTATTAGCACTGAACATACGAAAAGAAAATTAAAAGCACAATAACACAATCATGTGAAAAAAGGAAATACTTAAGTATAGGAAATAATTAGGTATAAAACATATACAGAACATGTATGCTGAGAACTACACACAATGAAAGAAATCAAAGATCTAAATAATGCAGAAGCTTAGCATTTTCATGGATTGGAAAACTCAAAATAGTGAAGATAGTAATCTTCCCAAAATTGACATACAGATTTATAGTTTTAACACAATTTCCAGGAAATCCCAGTAACAATTTTAGACATGATTTAGAAAATTACAAAATTTATATGGAAAGCAAGGGACTGGAATAGCTAAACAATTTTGAAAGAGAAGAATAAAGTGTCATTCTTCCAATTTCAAGAAGTGTCATTCTTTCAATTTCAAGAGTTCCTATATTACTAAAGTAATAAAGAATGTGTGGTATTGGCAGAGGGGTAGATATCACATAGAACAGTGGAAAAGACTAAAGAACCCAGAAATAAACACACAAATATCACCAAACAATTTTTGACAAAAGTGAAAAGTGATCCAATGAAGGAAAGAACCTCTTCAACAAACGGTGCTGGAGTAAATGAAAATCTATAATAATAATAATGAAAAACAGGAAGGCAAAGAATACCCAACCTTAATCTCATATTAAGAAAAATGTAACTTGAAATGTATCACAGACTTAAATGTAAGATATAAATCTATAAACGTGAGAAAAAATAGTATAAAATTTTCAGTATGTAGGGCTAGGCAGAAAATTCTTAGATGTGAAATAAGTACTGTGTGTCATAGAAGAAAAAAATATAAATTGGATTGCACCAAAATTAAAAACTTTTCTCTGCGAAAGATCCTGTAGAGTACGAAAAGACAAGCCACTGAGTGAAAGAAAATGCTTGCAAACCACATATCCACAAAGGACTAGTGTCTAGAATGTAGGAAGTACTCTCAAAACCAAATTGTAGGAGCAAACAAAACAATTTGAATATTGACAAAAGACATGAAGAAACATTTCAACAAAAAAGGCATATAGACAATGGCAGATTACCACATAAAAATATATTCAACTTCAGTAGCCATTAGGCAAATGCAAATTAAAACCATGCGTGAGCTATCACTAAATACCTATGAGAATTTCTAAAATAAAAAACAGTGAGACATGAAATTCTGAAGAGGTTACGGAACAACTGGATCTCTCATACTTTGCTGGTAGGAATGTAAGATGATACAGCTACTATGGAAAAAATAGTTTGGTAGTTTATTTGTTTATTTGGTAGTTATTTATTTATAGGTTAATAAACATAATTTGTTTATTATGACCAGTCAAGTGCAGTAGTAAGACGAGGGGAAAGAGTGGAACAAGGAGTTCAATCTGTAACTGACTGTGAACAATCACTTGAAGTAACTCACCACCTTCAGACCAGCCTTGAGAGTTTATTTAAACAAAGACAAAAATAACAATAAACAAGCAAAAAGACTAAACATGCATCTACCATGGAACCCAGCAATTGCACCACTCCTGTGCTTCTATTATAGAGAAATAAAGATAAACAAAAACTCGTTCATGAATGTTTATAGCGTTGTTTATAACAGATTCAAACTGCAAACAACCCAGATGTCATTTAATGGTGGATGGTTAAACAAACAGCAGTATATCAATACCAGGGAACACCACTTAGGAATAATAAACAACTGACATACACAGCAACCTCAGTGAATCTCCATAGAATCATGCTGTTTGAAAAAAAAAAAAATGCAACCCAAATGGTTACATATTGCATGGTTTCATTTATACAACATTCTTGAAATGATAAAATTATATAACTGGGGAACGTATTAGTAACTGCCATGGGTTAAGAAGGTGCTGGAAACACGTGAGAGATGAGAGTCTCTATACAAAGAAATGGGAGAAATTCTTGTCATAACAGAAATGTTTTCAGTTTGATTGCATCTGTGTCAATATTCTGATTGTAATATCATACACAGTTTTTCAAGACATTACATTGCAGAAGCTGAGTAAAATATACACAGGATCTCACTGCATTAATTCTTTAAATTGTTTGCAAATCTAAAATTATCTAAAAATAAAAATCTTAATTAAAATAACCTTAATTTTGCAATTATGTTTACAATTCAGCTTCAGTTGCTTAATTTTGTAGTAATTTTAGTGTCTGAAGATTTTGTCAAATAAGGTAACGTATCTTTGAAGTCATCCCTATGAAATTTAATAAATATATATGAAAGTATGTTCCATATATCACACAGAATTTTTTCACTAATTATGCTACTTTTATTTATTTCTGTATTAAACATATAATAGATGTACTGAATGCTAACTAGCTCCTAGTCCAGTGTTGTTGTATAGGGACAGAGGCTGAGAATAGGATAAGATTTACGTAGGTTGGTCAGGATCATTTAATATATTGCCTTGTAGGGCATATTAAGAATTTGGAATTCTATTTTAAATACATTGGAGTGTCACTGACGGATGAAAAGTATTTAAGGTTCATACGAGAAGATAGACTTTTTTTTTCCAAATATGAAACTATTTAGTAGTTTCCATGAGAGGAACTAGAGAAATGTGTGATGAATGTCGAGACTTAAACTAAGTTACATCTCATTTATCATTCTGTCAATTGCCATACCATGACCTCAATACACCAATCCTAGGCTCATGGTACCTCTCTGAGGACTTTAGACTAAATTCAGTCCGTTGTTTGGTTAACACCAACCCCCAAAAAAGATAAATAGATACATTGTAAACAATCAAAACAATCAGTGGAAAAAGTGAGAAGTGAAATGGAAATATAGCAAGGTGATTTTGCCACACAAAACCGACCTTTTCTCATGAGCATGCAAGATTAGGAAGAAGGGTCATGAAAATATGCAGAAATATCCCTTTGGGACAACAAATGTCTGCTATAAACAAGAAAGACAATTAAAATTACATATGCCTTAGTCCATTTGTATGCTATACAGAGACTGTAGTTTATATATAATAGAACTATGTTTCTCACAATTCTGGAGCCTGGGAAGTCCAAGGTCAAGGTGCCAGTAGCTTTGGTTTCTGGTGAGTGCCTGGTCTCTCCTTCTACGGTGGTGCCTTGGACATGATATCCTCACATGGCAGATGGGATGGAATGACAAAAGAGCCCTAGCTAGTTCCCTCAAGCCTTTTATTAGACATTAATCCCATTTAGGAGGTCAGAGCCCTCAAGGCCTAATTATTCCCCTGTATGCCCCATGTCTAAATACTGTTTCATTGAAGATTTAAGTTTCAACATATATTTCAGAGAAGACAAAAGTTCAAACCATAGCATGGTATGTATAAATATAAGCAACGAGTCTCAGTGACATGTATGAATCTCTAGGACTCCAGGGATTAAACAGGATTGAGCAGCCCTTGCTTGAATAAACCTATATGTGATTTTTTTCTGGCTCAAACAGACAATTACAAAGACTTTACCTGGCAAGGGTCTTGGGGGAACTGGCCCTTCCCACACCAAAGGATCCAGTCAATGCATTGCGGTCTCAGAAAGGAGTTGCGGTCAAGGACTCAGGTGTCCCTGGCTGCCCTTGCTTTTATGCATATTTGCATTCCTAAACTAGGAGGCTGGGTTCAGAGGTCTTTGCATCTGGAGCTTTCTGCTGGCCATGGCGTTCCTTGGGAGCCTCTGAGGAGACCTTACTGGGTGAGAGAGGGAACCTTGAAATTTCCTCCACCCTGATAGAATAAGCACATCTCATTTTATTGTGATTTGCTTTATTGTGCTTTGCAGATATTGTGTTTTTTACAAATTGAAGGTTTTGTGGCAAGCCTACACTGATGTCATTTTCCAACAGCATGTTCTCATGTCTCTGTGTCAGTTTTTTAAACAATATTTTAAAAATAGGTATGTAAAGTTTTTAAACATCATGCTATTACATGTTAATAAACTTTGGAATAGTGAATATATAATAACTTTTATATGCACTGGGAAACTACAAAAATCGTCTGACTTGCTTTATTGGGATATTCACTTTATTGCAGTAGTCTAAACAAAACCTGCACTATCTCCAGGGTATGCCCGTATACTCAGTACTTTTCCACTGTGCTGATCCACCTGACTCTCGACCTCGTGCTGTTCTGGGTTGGGGGGAACTGGAAGGGGGAGAAATTGGCACCTTCTTTGGTTTGGTCTCTTTCACTATCACTTGTACTAATACAGTAAGTGATTAAAAGCTTGACCATTACTTTCATTTTGGCTTACTCAATTGGCAGCATCAACAACTGGCAGCTCAACTCTCTCTTAGCTCTACTGAACTCCTGACAAGACTTTGCACTTTATTCTTAGTGAGGTTAATTCTCTATCTTAGTTTAGCATAAACTTTAAATGTCTGGATTTTACTGTTTTAAATTGACATAAAATATATTTTAATCCTCAAGCTCCAACATAAGTTATATTTTATTATTTGACTTATTACCATAATAAATGACATGTTCTATCTCCATCATGATGATGCTATAATATACCATACTTACTATTTCTAATATATAGTGGAACCTTTTAGAGTATTGGCTTTTAAATGAATAGGCATCAACTTTAATGTAATTTATACGCAAACCCCATCTAGAAAACCATAAAACGGATGAATATGATTTTATATATTAATTCCAATTTCTTTTGTGGGATGGCTGCCCAATTGTTACAAATTTGTTTAACAAAATCTCAAGTGCATTACAAATCTTTCACTAAACTCTTTGACACATTATAAAAGAGCGGAAAGTATTTCGTGGAATTCTCAGGTGATTTTATTTTCTATTTTTTTTTTGGAGCCAGAGAAATACAATTAGTTCAAATTTTTAGGTTATATAATATCAACCATAGGGTAATCCATTTAATGATAGCTGGTATGCTCTCCATTGCCCTAAGTGGGAAAAATTTAGGTCTTTTAATATGTATAACCTATATGATTATGAATTTATAATATTAATTAATATTAGGTTATTCAGTAGATGTCTCATATTAGTTTTCCTAGAACTTCATATGGTACTTGGTACAATACAGGTATTCATAAAGATAGATTGAATAAACTAATTTAAAATAAAGAAACAAATTTATGAATTGATAATATTTTATTTGAGAACGAAAGCAAACAGGTAAGGCAAGCCCCAGTACCCCCATATTACAAAGTAAGAAACTATGACTTAGAAACATTTGAGTTTGTTAGAAAAATCATAAAGCTGAGTTGTATTTCAGATATTGGAGTTCTAAATACTGTGCAATTTTTACTTCACCACATTTTGTCATCATAATATTTAATTAGGCAATTAGCATTGCATACAGAAAGAACTATCTCTGAAACAAGGATGGGGCAAAAATTGACTCTGATAAAAGTCAGGGCTCTCCCTGTATTGCATCATCATTTGAGAAAAATTTAAATTGGTATAACTGGATATTAAACATCATATTCTACCCCATTACTTAGTCAAAAAGTTAAATAACAACTACTACTTAATACTTTGAGAAGGCTTCATTTTTCTCTCCAGATAATTATTATTGTTCATATCATCCATAATTGAGAAGAAAAAATGAACTACAATCACGTCTACATTACTGACAATGTTGCATGATATGGTTAAAATAACATTACATTAGCCAAAACCTTGTTTTTAATGTGAAGGTGACAACAAAGACAAAATTTATAAAATACAATAATCCTGTAACTTTTTTTTTTTTTTTTTTTTGAGATGGAGTCTCACTCTGTCACCAGCTAGAGTGCAGTGGTGTGATCTCGGCTCACTGCAGCCTCTGACTCCCCAGTTCAAGTGATTCTCCTGCCTCAGCCTCCCAAGTAGCTGCGATGACAGGCACGTGCCACCACGCCCAGCTAATTTTTTGTATTTTTATTAGAGATGGGGTTTCACCATGTTGACCAGGATGGTGTAGATGTCCTGACCTCGTGATCTGCCTGCCTCGTCCTCCCAAAGTGTTGAGATTACAGGCATGAGCCACCGGACCTGGCCAATAATCTTATGATTAATCTTATTCTGACAAATATTAATGTTTATAATTATCCAGTTATAGCCATGTATATGATATAAGTAAACATGTTTTTCTTAACTACCAATAGAACCCAATAATATCATTATTTGAAAACATTAGGGTATATTCCTAAAGCTAAGATTCTTTGTAAATGTGTTATGTATACTGTATATCTCATCACCACTGGTAGCATATTTCAGATAAAGAGGAAAATGCTGAGCAGATACAAAAAGTGTAGAATGTAGAAAACAATAGATATTTTTACCTTTCCTTATACTTAACCACACCCATTTGATTCCTAAGCAGCTAAACAGCTTCATAATAGAAAGCTTTCTAGAGATCTTTAATTAATAAAAACATTAATTTGAAAGTCAGTGTAACTTAGATACCTAATAAATGTTAAATGGAAAACAAAGTTTTGGAAGCATTTTATCTGAAAACACTTCAAAATGTTTAAACACATTCTCTAAAATAATTACAATTGTTTTTGAAACTGGCTGTAATAACTTTCATCCAATATTTGTTTGCTAATATATAAAATTTCTAACAAGTTCTATGAGCTTTTGTCCCATTAACAAATTTTCATATATCAAAATAGGTAGTATGAGCAGACACATAAAACCTAATTACAACAATATGGACAGTGTCCTTACATGGTATAGACATTCTAGTGTGTCCCAATCAGTTCAGTTTTATGTATTAGCTGTAATGAATGTTAATATTTAGATGGCATTTTTATATACATATTAATCAAAGCAATTAAAAAGCATTGAGATGTATTTTATATTAAAATAGAGTAACATAGAAATATAAACATAGACATACTTACAAATAAAGTACATATAATAAATACTGAATGACATATAGTGAGTTTCTCATTACAAGAAACTTGTGAAACCCTTAATTGTCTTAATTCTAGTTTAGTCTGAGATGTCTTAAAACACTTTTTTCTGTAATGAAAAAATACTAAAATTATACATAGATATGTAGCTTATATAGAGATATAGCGAAGTAGGCTAGTTATGTATAGCTCCTGTGTTCTGGTTCTGAACTAGAATGCTAGCTTTGCATTCAAGATACTTATTTCTAATGAGTATGACTTTGGACTTGGCAGATAGGTAGCCATAAGTAAGTAAGTACATTTCTATTACAGTTCCCTCGGTAGTGTTCTAACTAGAGTGGTCCATGTCTGAGGCAGCCTAAACACATCAGTATCTGAAATTCAGAATCACAGTCATCTAATGCATGTAGTATGTCATAAGAAACTCTCACAGGCAGTTGGCTACCTTAGATGACAAATGTCTACTTTGTGAAGTGCTTCCAAGTTTTCCACAGACTTCATTTTGTATACGCCACATAAAGTCTGTCTTAAGTCAGATCCTGATAAGCATGCCCTAGAAATATTTTCAGCCACTGTGCAAGATAACTGCCTATGCTTTTTCCCCCTGTAAAATTACCAATTTATTCAACAAGTATTTGCTTAGTCTACAGAGTGCACTAGAAAGAAAAAAACAAAGGGGGAGACCTCAAGACCATAGGCATTCACCAGGATAGAAAAGGCGGATTTACAATTTAAAAGAAGTATAAGTCACCTGCTTAGAGGTTAAAACTGATGAGAAGGAAAATTGGAGCTCAGATTAAAAATGATGGGAAAGGAAGTGGGAGTTCAGAAAGAGATTCCAGCTCCCGGGGACAAAGAACAAAATTGTAAAAACTGGTAGATGCTCTTTCTGCATCCCTTAGTGAGGTTGAATTGGAAGCCTTTAAACTTTTCCTTCTACTCTTTTGTCATTGAACTTGATGGGTCATTATAGGAACATTGGAGGGTACAACATAAGCAGGGAAAAAGCTTCTTCTCTTGAACAAACCCAACCGAGGTAATATGCCAGCTTCCTTTGCAGGATAGCGGAAGAGCTTTCCATTTTGTATCAATCTACATGCCCTTTTATGTTAGCCTCGTTAGCTCTACTGGGAATTGCTGCCTCCTACATTTTACCCAAAGACAGGGCATTCATATGTTGGATTTATCTTTCTTTGAACCATAACGTATATACATATAAGAAGGGCATGTTCACAATTCTATGGCAATCTCCTTCCTTGAAATCCTTCTGGAAAATGGCATGAATTAAAGTCATTTCTGTTAGCCACGACCCTCTATATGCTTTTCCTTCTGATATACACGTAAAAGTCTTCAATCCCCCATGTAAAAGTCTCCATACTCCCAACTTGTTGGGAAGCCACCTCTATCAGGGCACCCAAATTAGCTTTGTATACTGTACACAGAAGTTGTATTTTAGGTGAATCCATCTTAAATGTCACTTCTTTCCATTTTTATGTGATGCGATTATAGAAGAGAAGTGGAAAGATAGATGATATCTGTTTTTCTATTAATTGCAGAAAATACTAAACTCTGTTGTTGTTTGACCTTGCTGCAACTTCTCTTTAAGTACACGCTTTATAAGTTTTATATTTCAGACAATGTTTCCACAACTACTATTTGCAAAATTTATGCAGTCAGTTGCTAATGATCCTGGCAGTGGGTTCTTTTTTTCTGAACACAGATCTGCAGCTTCATCACCTCTCTCTGACTTTTCTATGAAAACATTCGGGCCACTTTCTTAATATAAAAATGGCCATACCTTTTCTTCTATTGGGCTGAATAAAGACATTACCATTTAGGGCGAAGGGATTGTAGTTACAAAGAGAGAGACGAAGGTAAAAAGAAAAATGAGAAATCTTAGTAGCATTTTAAGTTTGAATTGCTGGCATTTCTATTTGAAATAACCTATAGTGCAGGTGGTATATATAATTACTTTTATATATTCCATATATGTGTGTGTGTGTGTGTTTGTATGTGTGTGTGTGTGTGTGTGTGAAAATACATGCCTGAAAATATATCAACTATAGTTTAAAACACTGCAACGTTAAGGTTGTTTTCAGTGAATTTAATAAAAACAAATAGTCTGTTGTTTAAGAAAATACAGTGAACATACATACATTAGAAAATGTTTATCCCAAAATTCCAGGAAAGAAATCAGGACTTGAAGAGAGATCAAAACATAAAAGCACTTTCTATTTCTATATCTCATTTATTTTTTTTAGCATCTGCTAAATGGCTTCTATCACTGCTCACCAGCCTTTTCTGCCTCTCCATCCTCCTACCAGCATTTGTTAACCCTCATTATCTAAATTTACCTGTTACTATTTTGTCAAAAAGCAAAAACTGACTGGCAGTCTTCCAGCTCTGGGTGTGAATTTTGCTGAGAAGGAGAGAGAGAAACACAGAGAGAGAAAGAAAGAGAGAGAGAGAGAGTCACGTTTTCTCAGCTTGGATGTATACATGCTTTTGGTCTAATTAGATATGGCAAAAAAATGTACTGAACAAGAACACAGCTCTTTTTAATGGCAGTAGGGGATGGAAAAGCTGATTTCGACGTTGAGTAGGTGTTTAATCAGCTGGGTGGATACTCCATTTCGAAAAAAAACAAGCATATCATTGACAAAAGGCTGTCAAGAGTATTCATAATGGGCACCTGGAGACCTACACAATTAAAGGAGAAGAACATAGAGAAAAAAAAAAAAAAAGCAGAGAAAGAATTATCCAAAAGATGTAGAGAACAAAGAAAAATAAATAGGAAATGCAATGAGAAAATAGGTTCCAAAGGGTAAAAGTGGCAACCATGATACAAGTCTAAAATGAAAATGGAGTCATGCACATAGGAAGAATCAGCAAAGTGACAACAGTTTCAGTGAAATGGGGTGCAGACAGAACTGGATTGATACGGTTTAGGAAAGGAATGGCAGTGGTAAAAATGAAAGCAGTGAGAGCAGAAGAGTCTCAAGAATTGTGGTAGTTTTTTTTTAAGTCACTATGTTAGAAGTTTAACAACATTTACATTTTTCACAACTATGCTCTCTTAAGTCAGGGGGGAAGAAAAACAGCACTGCTGGTCAAAAGTAATTAGTTATTAAATAGAATACAGCCTACTTATTTACTTGTGTGCTTAATTTTGTTGACTCTCTTTCTGCAACTCTGTTCCATTCTGTTGTTAGGGAATAGAAAACAGCCTAATATCACACAAATACCTCTAAACTATGAATTATAAATTAGTCTACCCTATCTTGTGTTCTTTTAAATACATAATTTCACCAAAATTAAGATCTAACTGTAATGGATCCCGCACTTACAGATAAATGAAACAAGTAAGTCAAAGTGATTTGTTCAGTATACTTGATAGTAAGTGACTAACAGGCATAGACTTAGACTTCCTCGGTGGTATTTCAATTTTTGTTTCTTAGAAAACAATATAAAAGTGATTCAATGGGCCGGGCCTGGTGGCTCGCATCTGTAATCCCAGCACTTTGGGAGGCCAAGGCAGTGGACCACGAGGTCAAGAGATCGAGACCATCCTGGCCAACATGGTGAAACCCTGTCTCTACCAAAAATGTAAAAATTAGCCGGGCATGGTGGTGGGTGCCTGTAGTCTCAGTCACTCTGGAGGCTGAGGCAGGAGAATCACTTGAATCTAGGAGGCAGAGGTGGCAGTGAGCCAAATTTGCAGCACAGTACTCCAGCCTGGTAACATTGAGAGACTCCATCTCAAAAAACAAACAAACAAAAAAACAAACAAAATAATTCAATGTGATAGAAATATTTATAGATTTGTGACAGTGTCCTTTTCAAGCACTTCTGCAAACAGAAACACAGAATGCTATCGTGGTGATGGTTAATACTGAGTGTCAACCTCATTGGATTGAAGGATGCATAGTATTGATCCTGGGTGTGTCTGTGAGGGTGTAGCCAAAGGAGATTAAAATTTGAGTCAGTGGGCAGGGAAAGGCAGACCCACCATTAATTGTGCTGGCACCATCTAATCAGTTGCCAGTGAGGCTAGAATATAAAGCAGGTAGAAAAATGTGAAAAGATGAAACTGGCCTAGCATCCCAGCTTACATCTTTCTTCCGAGCTTAGTGCTTCCTTCCCTCAAACATCGGACTGCAAGTTCTTTGGTTTTGGGACTCAGAGGGACTCTCCTTGCTCCTCAGCTTGCAGGTGGCCTATTGTGGGACCTTGTGATCATGTGAGTTAATACTTAATAAATTCTCATATATATTCTATTAGTTCTGTCCCTCTAGAGAACCCTGACTAATACAGATGTTGATAACAGGAGTGGTTTTAGAGAAACAGAATATTAAGGGTGGAGTTCCTTCACTGGTTTTGGGGTTTCTAGAGTTGACTGCTTAATTTGATTAGACCCCAAAATGCTAAGGAATCTACTTCTAATAGTATGGCAAACACTGATAGCCCTTGGCATGAACTGTGTAGAGAGTTATGCAAATAAATGCATTTTAAACTTCTGATTAATCACTTATGAGAGACAAGGAGTTTAGTAACTCTATACATATTACCTTTGACTATATATGGAGAACCAGGGAACATAATGAAGCTAGTTGGTTGCTCCTACCAGCGGACAAAGTGATGAAAGAAAATAATGATCTCAGGGATACTATCTCCCAGCTTCAGAAGCAGATACTGAGCCTCAAATCTGCTAAGACTGCCCTGAGTGAGAGTCTTATCTCCTGTACAGAAAGAGCTGAAGTTGTGGAATAACAGACACAAGCTCTTATCATGCAAGTGGCTGACCTGCAACAAAAGGTGCATGCACAGCCTCACCAGGTGTCTACTGTTAAAGTGAGGGCATTGATTGGAAAAGAATGGGACCCTGCAACTTGGAATGGGGATGTGTGGGAGGACCCCGATGAAGCTGGGACATGGAGTTTATAAACTCTGATGAACTTTTTTTTTGCCAGAAGGAACAGCTTCCACATCCCAACTAGCAGCAACATCCCCTCCCTGGCCCAAGCTGCCATCAGTCTTTCCACCTTTGTCTGAGGATATAAAACCCACAGTGCCCAAGGCAACAGTGATAGCCTCCACTGAGGCAGTTGCCAGGCAAGATAATGTTGATTCTCCTCAGGAGCCATCCCCAACACCTCTCATTTGCTTCTAGACCTATAACTAAAGTCCCAGTGGGCCCCTAGATGTGAGGTTGAAAGTGTGACCCATGAGGAGGTGAGCTACACTTGAAAAGAACTGCTTGGGTTTTCTAATTTATATAAACAGAAATCTGTAGAACAGGCATGAGAATAGATATTAAGGGTGTGGGATAAAGGTGGAAGGAACATAGAGTTGAATCAGGCTGAATTTATTGATTTGGGCCCACAAAGTAGGAACTCTGCTTTTAATGTTGCACTCAGGGAGTTTAAAAAAAGTT
>NW_016804510.1:1879412-1895197 GCF_001698545.2 Rhinopithecus bieti
AAAAAAAAAAAAAAAAAAAAAAAAAAGTTCTAATAGTTTATTTGCTTTCGTTAGCTGAAATATGGATTAAAAGATGGCCCACAGTGAGTGAGCTGGAAATGCCTGATCTCCCTTGGATTAATGTAGAGTAAGGGATCCAAAGGCTTAGGGAAATTGGGATGGTGGAGTGGATTAGTCACTTTAGACTTACTCATCCCAGCTGAGAGGGTCCAGAAGACATACCCGTGATCAGCAGTTTGCAAAATAGATTTGTGAGGACAGCAGCTGCATCTTTGAAGAATGCTGTAATAGCTCTTTTCAGATCTAACAGTGGGTGGAGACCACAGTCACTCAACTACAAAATTTAAATACAATGGGAATAATTAGATCCCGAGGTGGCAGGGGCCGAGCATTGACACTCAACAATCAATGGCAAGGTCGGCATAGCTACCTAATGGACAGAAGAGGTAAAGCAGCAGTCAGAATAGTCAGGCTTGTGTAGAGCTCTGGCATTGGCTAATTAATAACTCTGTTCCTACAAGTGAAATTGATCAGAAGACTACTGCATTCTTACTTACCTTATATAAGCAGAAAACTTCCATGTCGAATGGACAAAAAACTAATTTAAATTATAAAAACAGAGAATCACAGCCCCTCAATCAATTTCCAGACCTGAGCCAGTTTACAGACCCAGAACCTGTTGAATGAAGGAGAGGCTGGGTCTCCTTGAGGAAGGGCCCCACCACACTACCGACAATTTATTCTGTTACTTTTCTCCCATCCTCCCCAAGGAGACCTCTGGCCTTTTACCATGATAACTGTTTGCAATAGGGAAAGGGAAATGAGCAGACATTTTGGGGACTACTGGACACTGGCTCTGAGCTGACTTTGATTCCAGGGGACCCAAAATGATGTTGTCGTCCTCTGGTTAAAGTAGGGGCTTATGGAGGACAGGTAATTAATGCAGTTTAGTACAGGTTTGACTTACAGTGGGTGCAGTGGGTCCCCAGAATTATCCTGTGGTCATTTCGCCAGTGCCAGAATGCATAATTGGGATAGACTTACTCAGCAGCTGGAAAAACCCCCACATTGGCTCCCTGACTGGTGGAGTGGGGACTGTTATGGTGGGAGAGGCCAAACAGAAGCTGTTAGAGCTGCCTCTACCTAGAAAAATAGTAAATCAAAAATAATATTGCATCTCTAGAGGGATTGCGGAGATTAGCGCCACCACCAAGGACTTGAAAGATGCAGGGGTGGTGATTCCCACCACATCCCCATTCAACCCTCCCATTTGGCCTGTGCAGAAGACAGATGAGTCTTGGAGAATGGGAGTGGATTATCATAAGCTTAACCAAGTGGTGATTCCAATTGCAGCTGCTGTACCAGATGTGGTTTCATTGCTTGAGCAAATTAACACATCTCCTGGTATCCGGTATGCAGCCATTGACTTGGCAAATGCCTTTTTCTCCATTCTTGTCCATAAGGCCTGCCAGAAGCAATTTGCCTTCAGCTGGCCAAGCCAGCAATATATTTTTACTGTCTTACCTCAGGGGTATATTAATGTTTTGGCTTTGTGTAATAATCTTATTTGGAGAGAACTTGATTGCTTTTTGCTTCCACAAGATATCACACTGGTCCATTACATTGATGACATTATGCTAATTGGATCCAGTGAGCAAGAGGTGGCAAACACACTGGACTTATTGGTGAGACATTTGAATGCCAGAGGATGGGAAAAAAATCTGACTAAGATTCAGAGACTTTCTACCTCAGTAAAATTTCTAGGTGTCATAAAATTTCTAGGGGTCCAGTGGTGTGGGGCCTGTCAACATATTCCTTCTAAGGTGAAGGATAATTTGCTGCATTTGGTCCCTCCTACAACCAAGAAAGGCACAAAATAAGCCTAGTGGGCCTATTTGGATTTTGGAGGCAACACATTCCTCATTTAGGTGTGTTTCTCCAGCCCATTTATCGAGTCACCCAAAAGGCTGCCAGTTTTGTGTGGGGTCCGGGACAGGAGAAGGCTCTGCAACAGGTCCAGGCTGCTGTGCAAGCTGCTCTGCCACTTGGACCATATGACCCAGCAGATCCAATGGTGCTTCAGGTGTCAGTGTCAGAAAGAGATGCTGTTTGGAGCCTTTGGCAGGCCCCCACTGGTGAATCACAGCGGAGTCTCTAGAATTTTGGAGCAAGGCCCTGCCATCTTCTTCAGATAATCTACTCTCCTTTTGAAACACAGCTCTTGGCTTGTTATTGGGCTTTGGTGGAAACTGAATGTTTGACCATGGGTCATCAAATCACCATGTGACCTGAACTGCCTGTCAGGAACTGGGTACTTTCTGACCCATCTAGCCATAAAGTGGGTTATGCACAGCAGCATTCCATCATCACATGGAAGTGGTGTATACACGATCAGGTTCGAGCAGGTCCTGAAGGCACAAGTACGTTACATGGGGAAGTGGCTCAAATGTCCATGGTCTCCACTCCTGCAACTCTGCCTTCTCATCGGTTTGCACTGATGGCCCCATGGAGAGTTCCCTATGATCTGTTGACAGAGGAAGAGAAGACTAGGGCCTAGTTCACAGATGGCTCTGCATGACATACAGGCACCACCCAAAAGCAGACAGCTATAGCACTGCAGCCCCTTTCTAGGACATCCCTGAAGGACAGTGGTGATGGGAAATCTTCCTAGTGGGCAGAACTTTGAGAAGTGCATCTGACTGTACACTTCATATGGAAGGAGAAATGCCCAGATGTGCAATTATGTAGTGATTTAGGGGCTGTAACCAATGATTTGGCTGGATGGTCAGGAACTTGGAAGAAGCATGATTGAAAAATTGGTGACAAATTTGGGGTAGAGGTATGTGGATGGACCTCTCTGAATGATCAAAAACTGTGATGATATTTGTATCCTATGTGAGTGTTCACCAATGGGTGACCTCAGCAGATGAGGATTTTAATAATCAAGTGGACAGGATGACCTGTTCTGTGGACACCACTCAGCCTCTTTTCACAGCCGCCCATGTCATTGTCCAATGGGCCGATGAACAAAGTGACTGTGGTAGTAGGGATGGAGGTTACACATGGGCTTAGTAACATGGACTTCCACTCACCAAGGCTGACATGGCTATGATGACTGATGAGTGTCCAATTTGACAGCAGCAGAAATCAACACTGAGCCCTCGATATGGCACCATTCCTCGGGGTGATCAGTCAGCTACCCAATGGCAGGTTGATTATATTGAACCTCTTCCACCATGGAAAGGTCAGAAGTTTGTCCTCACTGGAATAGACACTCTGAATATAGGTCTGCCTTTCCTGCCCGCAGTGCTTCTGCCAAGACTACCATTAGTGGACTCACAGAATGCCTTATACACTGTCATGGTATTCCACACTGCATTACCTTTGACGAAGGCTCTCCCTTTACAACTTTACGACTAAAGAAATGTGGCAGTGGGCTCGTGCTCCTCATGGAATGCACTGGTCTTACCACGTTCCCCACTATCCTAAAGCAGCCAGATTGATAGAACTGTGGAATGTCATTTCAAAGTCACAATTACAACGTCAATTTGGTGACAGTACTTTGCAGGGCTGGAGCAAAGTTCTCCAGAAGACTGTGTATGCTCTGAATCAGCATCCAATATATGGTATTGTTTCTCCCATAGTCAGGATTCATGGGTACAGGAATCAAGGAGTGGAAGTGATAATGGCACCCCTCACCATCACCCCTAGTGATCCACTAGCAAAATGCTTGCTTCTTGTTCCCATGACATACTGTTGTGCTGGTCTAGAGATCTTAGTTTCAGAGGGAGGAACCCTGCCACCAGGAGACATAACAACAATTTTATTAAACTGGAAGAGTGCCACCTGGACACTTCGGGCTCCTGATTCCTTTAAGTCAAGAGTTTCATTCGCCTACATGTGGCTAGCCAATTTTCCCAGCACCATTTGTTGAAAAGGGTGTCCTTTCCCCACTTTGTGTTTTTGTTTCCTTTGTCAAAGATCATTTTGTCAAAGATCACCTGTAAGTATTTGGGTTTATTTCTGGGTTCTCTATTCTATTCCATTGGTATATGTTCCTATTTTTATATGAGTACCATGCTGTTTTGGTGACTATGACCTCATAGTGTAGTTTGAAATCAGGGGGTGTGATGCCTCCAGATTTGTTCTTTTTGCTTAGTCTCACTTTGGCTATGCGGGCTCTTTTTTATTTCATATAAATTCTATATTTTTTGCTAAATCTGCGAAGAATGATGGTGGTATTTTGATGGGAATTGAATTGAATTTGTAGATTTCTTTTGATAGTATGGTCATTTTCACAGTATTGATTCTACCCACCCATGAGCATGCAATGTGTTTCCACTTATTTGTGTCATCTGTGATTTCTTTCAGCAGCGTTTTGTGGTTTTTCTTGTAGAGATCTTTCAATTCCTTGGTTAGGTATATTCCTAAGTATTTTATTTTATTTTTTGTAGCTATCGTAAAGGGATTGAGTTCTTGATTTGATTCTGCACTTGATCGCTGTTGGTGTATTCAACAGTCTAAGAAAGGAGTTACAGTGTTGGCTGAGGTGATTGACCCAGACTATCAAGATGAAATCTGTCTACTGCTCCACAACAGAGGTAAGGAAGAGTAAGCATGGAATACAAATCCATTAGGGCATCTCTTAATATTACCATGCCCTGTGATTAAGGTTGATGGGAAACTACAACAGCCCTACCAGGAAGGACTATAAATGGCCCAGATTCTTCTGGAATGAAGATTTGGGTCACTCCACCAGGAAAACACACACACAAACACACACACACACACACACACACACACACACACACACCCTGCTGAGGTGTTTGCTGAAGGCAAAGGGAATACAGAATGGGTAGTAGAAGAAGGCAGTCATCAATACCAGCTATGATCATGTAACTGGTGGCAGAAACAAGGACTGTGATTGTCATGAGTATTTCCTCCTTCTTTTGTTAAAAATGTGTTTGTGCAAGTATACACTTGTATTAAGAAAATATCTTCATTTTATTTTCTTTTCCTTTATCATGTGACATAAGAGTTATTGACTTCACATCAGCATTTATTGTTAACTTTATGCTATAGTATTTGATTTGGGGATCGGTGTGTTTCCAGTTGTACGAAGGATAATTGTATTATGTTAGGTGTAATTATGACTTTATTATTGTCTTTATTTGAAAATTACATATAATCTCAGGAGATGTGTATGGGCTCAAGTTGACAAGGGAGGGGTGGACTTGTAATGGTTTATACTGAGTGTCAACTTGATTGAACTGAAGGATGCAAAATATGGATCCTGGGTGTGTCTGTGAGGGTGTTGCCAAAGGAGATTAACATGTGAGTCAGTGGACTGGTAAAGGCAGACCCATCCTTAATCTGAGTGGGTACCATTTCATCAGCTGTCTGTGTGACTAGAATATAAAGCAGGCAGAAAAACGTGAAAAGACAAGACTGGCCTAGCCTCCCAACCTACATCTTGCTTCCGTGCTGGATGCTTCCTGTCCTTGAAGATCAGACTCTAAGTTCTTCCGTTTTGGGACTCGGACTTGTTCTCCTTACTCCTCACCTTGCAGGCAGTCTATTGAGGGACCTATTGATTGTATAAGTTAATCTTTAATTCATATATATATATGTAACTTTATATATATATAAATACTTAATACTGAACTCCCGGATATGTATATATATATATGTAATCTTGTTAGTTCTGCCCCTCTAGAGAACGCTGACTAATGCAATCCCAATCGCGAAATTTAGCTTTAATGGAAAGAGTATATGAAATTCAAACAGAACGGAACTTCATCACTTTGTGCCTACAGAGATGTGATCACAGCATTTTATATGCATTAGATTCAGTGTGTTCATCTGTATAATGGAACTCTACTGCTTATCTTCCAGGAAAATGTAGAAATCATCTAACGTATAGTGGAAACTAAATAGACATTGTTGAATAGAACAATGTAACAAATCTCCAAAACAGTAAAGTTTTGTGCATGCATTACACTCAAACATCAGTGATACTAAGAAAAAATTGATTGATTTGAGATATTAGGAAGTTGAAAATATAAAGACAATGTGGACTAAATCTCACACATCCTTTTAATCACTTCAATTTATCCTGCTCTGCAGGTTAATTGCTAAACAAGATGCAGGTGTTGGCTTTAATATAGACAAATAAAACAGGAATTAATGGTATGTCCCTATGTGCAGAATATAATCTGCAAGCAGTACAAAGCCAGCCAAATCTTTCACAAGTAGTTAAAGAAAGAAAAAACAGAAAAAGCCCACAAAGATTACCATAATGCTCTGGAGACCCAATACTGCATAGAAAATGATCAAGATAACAATACCAAAATAGAATTTTAAAAGTCACCTAGAATCTACACTATTTATCAAGAGTCACAGCTGTGAAACTTTGTTATTTAATGCTTCAATGTTTTAATTTCATTTTCCTGTGAAATGATTCCATTCACCTTTTCATAGGACTTTGAAAACATAATTTTCTGAAAACATTGTGGAAACCCAAAATAATAATAATAACCTTACAGCAGTATCATAAAGAATGGGAGAAAAAAAGTGTTGTGAGACTGGAATAACTACAATGAGTAGAAATTTAAGTTTCAAGTTGACTATAAGATGTGGCAGAAGTTATAAATAATATCATTTTGAATTAGTTTAAGCTAAATTCACCATTATGCCAATAAAAGAATGAAGAATTGTTATTAGGTTGGATGATGCTTTGTTCCCATACATCTATCCAATGAAACATATATATGGCTTTTCTTATCTGAATGGCTTTTCATAACAATTTATTTTCTCTAATTCAATCATGGGAAATAGATGCTAGGTCGAAGTACCTTTGCAACCTCTGTTCTCTACCAATTATTTTGTCTTCCTTCAACAGTATTTAGTGCATATGCCATAGAGGGTGTGTGGAAATGTATATACATATAAACACACACACACACACACACACACACACACACATATATATATATTTGAATTAACATTACATTCAAAACATTAGGCTATATTCCTAAAGTTAATTACATTCAAAACATTAGGCTATATTCCTAAAGTTAAGAAGGTGTGTGTGTGTGTGTCTGTGTGTGTCTGTGTGTGTATGTATGTGTATCTATATCTATAACTATCTTCAAATTATAATCTAAGCATATTAAGGGAATACAGGGATGAAAATAACAACAACACAATAATTAAGGCATTTTGCTAATGTTTTTCTAACTGTATGCTAAGCATACTAAAGGGCACTTAACTTGTATTACCATATCTAATCCTCAGTCCTACAAAGTACAAGCTATTGATATTATATTTTTGAGTTAAGAATTTTAACATAAGAGCCTTAAAATCTTGCTCAGAGTGTGCCCGAGTTCACAAAACTGTTAGTTTAACACATTATATGATATTCTTTTAGTTTCTATTAACAGGAAAGAGTGGGGAGAAGCACTCCTCTCTAGAATTCACTTAGCTCTTGCATTCTCAAATCACAGACATAGGAGGAAGGCAATTAAGATTCCTAAAGCATGGAATCCTTATGGATGAAAACAAACAAACACACCGGTCAGTTTTCCCTCTTATTTTCTTTTAGAGACATTTTTATCAAACTTAATGGAAAAGACCAATAGTATTCGTAATCATAATCACCAAAAGTGTGTTCACCATGTACACTATATGTGTTATGGTTTCCAAACTGGCCTTTTGAAACAATGTAACTTAACAACAACAACAAGAAGAATGTACGAGGTCACCTTGCCCAACTTCACTCCAGAAATGTGTTTCTGATTCAACAGCTTCAGTTCTGATACAGTTTTGAGATGAAGACATTTAATGTGACTCAGTTTGTTAAGACATTCACATTCTATTGAACCAGAAATTCATTGTCTAGAGAATTCAGCCATCTTACTATTTTTCTTTTCTTTTTCCTTTATTTTCCTTCTCTTTTTAGCTCTCCCTCACCTCCTCCCCCCCATTTCCCTCTCTATCTCCTGTTTTCTGGTCCTGAAACATAATCCTGGAACTTATTAATAAGAGGCAAATTCTACCACAATGTTTTTAAGATGCTATAGGTATAATACCACTCCTCCCCACTCCATGCAATGATGTAAATATTAGTTTAAACAAAAAAGAGAAGAGGGGGAGGAGGAGGAGAAGGAAGAGGAAGAGAGATCATTACTTAGCAAAATTTTGGAAACTTTCCTATTATCTCTTCCTTTCCGTAGTGTTCCCAACTTATTCTTAATAAGCTCTTCAAAAGTTTTGTTTAGGTGCCTTCCATATATTTTTATATTTCAGTAAATAACTTTAATTATCTGAGAGTTATTGTTCTGTAATTTAATATATGTGTTAATAAATTATATTCCTTCAGACATGCCTTGGGAAAATGTCAGTCTTTTAGAAGCAGTTGTTTAAGTCAAGGAGCTTTTACAAATGTCCTAAAACTGCTAGAGAAATAAAGTCTAGTAGTAGAAATTCTTTGGATCCATGATCATGTACTCCAGTTATTCCTGATGTTTCACATGTGTGAACTGTTGCAATGTGACTTGCCTCCTTCTAGGGCATCCTTCCTATTTTTGACTGGTTAACTTCTCCTCTCTTTCAAGGCCACATTCAAATATCTTTTCCCCTGAAAGCTCTATCTTAATCTCTGGAGCATAATTAATAACACATTCCTTTGTAATCCACCCTGTTTTATTCAAAGCTCTATTTGCCATTTACCTTACATATTTTTCCCTTATATTACAGCTCTCTTTCTCCAACTGGCTAACAAACTCATGTAGGGCATAGACTATCCCTATTCATCTTTATATTCAAGTGACTATTAAACTAAAGGGACACAAAGATTTGATGAAAAAGCAAGAATCTAGTGACTCCCTTGTGAAAAATGTATATAAACTCCGATCTTCATGGGTTCCCTCAACAATTAAACTATTCTTCTGTGTTTTGAGTATTTTGTCTGATTTTGTTTATTTCTAAAACAAGTTAGCTCTATGAGACAGAGAATGAATTTCTTGAATAGGCTCTTTGCCAGTGTTTGTGAAGGTAGGTGCATAAACATATTAGGTGGCCACCGAAAATATCTCCTAAATTAGAATTTTTAAATAACTGAGTAAACATGAAGTTTTAATGATTTTTTTCTTAATATATATTACAATCATTATAATATTAAATTTAAAACATTATTTGAATTCTTCACAGAATACCAGAAAGTATTTTTAAATATTGCTGTACACATTCATTTTTAAATATAAATTATTTTAAAAGATTGTCATAAAATATTAGGGTAAAATATGTATGATCACTATTTCTAAGAAAATCAAATTGATCCAAGTACTTTAATAATTAGAACCATGTACCACTATACAAGAGTAGAATTAGCACTGGTAAATATGTCATATCCCAATATATGTATAATTTAAAGTTATTTTGTGGGAGTTGAAAATAATGATACATAAATAGTATTTACTAATGTATTCATAAAAATCTCAAAATTTGGAAACATTGTTAAATTGTCTCCCTTTTTCAAAATGTGATAAAGTTAGTAAGTTCAACTACACCATTCATATTACATGTCATAACTCCGTTCTGGTGGAGATGTTATAACCTCAGTATAGAATCTCTCGGTAAAGGGTTGATAATTTAGTTATATAGGTCTGATATTAAAAAGTCCTATCATAAAATTCTTATAAATGTTTTTTCACACTTCAGATAAAGGCAAGAAATATAATTCTTAATTTCAACAGTACGGTAATATCTAGACTCTTTACATAACTTGCATTAAAATGAAGGTATTGAACAATCAGTTAGGGGACCTCATGGATAATACAAAAAGCTTATGAATTGCAGTGAGAAACATTTAGCTGTCACCAGAATTTCAATTATCCCTAAAACATATTGATATTTTTTGATATTGACATTTTTTGACATTTTGATTTGATTTGAGATTTACTGCTGTCACTTCCAATAAAATATTATTTGGTAAACGCAACTGAATTATTATCATAATTGGTGAGGCATTTCATTTAGTGTTTAAATGACTGATTTTTATGGAATTATGCTATCAAAATTTCTTTAAAATATTAGAAGTGTGTCAAATATATAAACATTGACTAATTTTTACTCAATAATATATTAACTTGATGTGACTTTCCTTATTTCTTTAGTATACTTACAAGCATTAGCTTATATATTTTCTACAAATGCTTTAAGATGTAATCTTTTCTTTCTGAAGAAAAATTTTCTCCTCTCCAAGAATCACAAAAATGTGGATTTGCAAAACTAAGAGATAATTCAGTGCCATTTTGACTTAAAAGCACCTAATACTATAAAACACAGAGGCACAACCTGTCATCAATAATCAAAGATCTTACATTACAAGCAGAGATGGAACACATAGATTAATATGCCCGGACCCAATGTGTAGTTCCATGTTACTACACAGTTTATAAGAAGTCAAGATAAAGCATATGACATGTAAAACCATAGAAGCGTCTAAGTGTCTTGGTAACTTTTCATGACTGCCTTCCTGAGTACCCTCCAGAATGGGAGCTACATATTCCTTAATTTAATTCACTAGACTGGTAAACACATAGTAATCCTTTATAGTGCTTCCTGTACATTTATCTAATCTCCAAAAAAGATAATGCTTATTGTAGCTAAGGGATTTAAAAAATTTTAGTTACCGTATTTAGCAATAGCAAATTTAGAAGAATCTGGTTAAGAGTTATCAAACCATTATTTCCACGGTGTGTTGTCAAATTTTTCAATTTGGTACATTGCAAATAATGTTACATTTTTTCCAAATCCACCATAGTTGAGAAATTTATTCCAAAACTGAGATTGCAATGTCCATTTATATGCTTCAGAAAATACCATGGGGTGGATATTTACCAAAATTGCTATTGATATTTTAACTCCTAGATTTTTGATTTTAAATGCTGTAACTGGCCCATGCTAGTAGCCCCAACTACTCAAGAGGCTGAGGCAGAAGGATCCCTTGGGCCCAGGAAGTCCGGAGTATAGTGAGCCATGTTCACACCACTGCACTCCAGCCTGGGAGACAAAGTGAGTCCCTGTCTCCAAAAACAAAACACAAACTCTAGGATTAATTTTCTGGCCAGTTATATGCCAGAAAAAGTCATTGTCATTGTAACATCAAAACAGGTTCCGATACTGTTAGTCTGATACTAACGTCAGTGAATAGTATGGATGTTTTCCACTTTCAGTGAAGAGGAACTTCAGGGTCTTCAGGGTCTTTACACTTGAAAACCTTGGGCACTGTTTTAGCTAGTTGCTAAAGTTATTTACTAAAGTGTTGGAAAACAGTAGCAAATATAGGCACTTTAAGGTTTAAACATGTATAATGTGGTTGTAAACTCATGGAAAACATCTATGCTTTATTAAGAGATAGAATGTCACAAAAGTAAAAGCAAAACTATTAAATTAGATTGTGTTAACTA
Source organism: Rhinopithecus bieti (assembly GCF_001698545.2). Classification (NCBI taxonomy): domain Eukaryota; kingdom Metazoa; phylum Chordata; class Mammalia; order Primates; family Cercopithecidae; genus Rhinopithecus; species Rhinopithecus bieti. The sequence goes on from NW_016804510.1 coordinate 1,890,884, forward strand.
GAACTGACTCTGCCGAACGTGAGCCCTATAGTCATTGACAAGTTACCTAAGAATTCTAAGATTCAGTTCTGACTTACTTAAAATAAGGATAATTGTACCATTTAAATTATTGGGTTGCTATGAAGAGTAAATTGATGCATTTGAAGCATTTAGCACAGGTTCTGACATAATAAGCACTTGATATAACTCTGCTGCCATGAAATCTGCAGTTTTAACTGAAAAGTGGATTTTAAGCATCTATTACAGAAACCCATTAGATGGTTTCCAGTCAATTCTCCCTACTGAGAGGAAAGCAACCCTTTCCTACCACCACAGCTTATTTCTCCAGAAACTCACATAATTAAAATTATACAGTATATATGCTTTTGTGTCTGACTTATTTTGTTCTACCTAATATTTTGGAGATTATTTCATGTTTTTGAATGTTATCAGTTTTTTTCTGTTATCAATTATTACTATTCCATTATTTAATTAGACCACAATTAGACCACTCTTCTATTAGGACATTCAGGTTGTTTCCAGTCTGGGACTTTACAGAAATGCTGGAAATTTTCCTTTACAAGATTTTCATGGTACTAACATTGTTTTCTTTTGGATTCATAGTCAGGAATGAAAATCCTGAATGATAGGGTATTGCGGTATGTATAACTGTAAAAGAAACTCCATATCTCTTTTCAAATTGGTTATTCTATTGTGTACTTCCCCTACTAACATGCGGTATTGTTGGTCTTTTTAATTTGGCCATTTTAGTGTATATAAGGGATACTTCTATGTGATTTCAACGTATATTTTCCTGTTAATGAATTGTGTTGGGCAGTTTTCTTGTACTTATTGGTCATTTTTATGTTCTCTTCATTGAAAAAACCTACTCACATCTTTTGCCAATTTCTATTGAGTAATCAGGCTTTTATTTCTTATTCATTTGATTTTAATATATTCAACTTTTTTAGTAGATATTGAATTTTCACCTAGTCTGTGCCTTAATTTTTCATTTATTTAACAGTATTGTTTAATCAGAAGACATTTTAATCTTGATGAAGGCTACGTTTCCCATTTTCTTTTCTATGAAGTGGTTTTTGATCTTCCTTAAAAAACCATTCCTGAAAACGTTTTTCTCCTATATTATTTTCCAGAAGCTTTATAGCTTTAACTTTTACATACATGTTGATGACTCATCTTAAATTAATTCTAGTATATATATGGGAATATGTGGGAGCTGAGGGCTGTATTTTTAAATATATTATTCAATGTTTCCAGCATACGTGATGAGAGGCTTTTTTTTTATTGAGAAAAATAATTTTATATTGCTCATCAAATTTTGTTTCATTGATTTGTCTATCCTAATGTAATGCCATATATCACTGATTACTGATTTTTTTCTTGTCCCTTGAAATCAGGGAGTGTATTTCCTCAATTTTTTTTTATTTTCAATAATTATGCTTGCTAATATATGTCCCATGCATTTCCATATACATTTTAAAATCAGTTTTTAACTTTCTGTTAAAAAAATCGTGCCATGTGAATTTGATTAAGATTGTACTGAAACTACAAAACAATCTGGGAAGAACTGGTATCTTAACAAAACTAGGCCTTCACAGTTACGACCATTACATACATAGTTTTCTTTTTATTCTATGTTCTTTCTATTTTCTCTTAGGAATGTCTTTTAATTTTATCAATAAGAAAAGTTTTACTTCAATTTGGTTAAATTTATTATTAATATATTTATGTTTTAAGAAAATGTAAATTACATTTTTAAATGTAATATTTCAATTGTTTACTGTCAACATAGTAAAATACAATTTATATCTGGATAATGATCTTGCATGCTACAATGTTGCTAACGTGTTAATTATAGTAGCTTAATATTCATGTTACTATTCTAAATAAGCAATTTTGCACTCTGAATAAATAAACTTTACTTAATTTATAGCCTTTATAACTTGCATGATGGTCTAATTGCCATTTTTATGCTGACTAGTACTTTGAGGATCAAACTGAATATAAATGAAGAATGGACATCTTGCCCTGGGAAGTTCAATATTTCACCTTTGTGTATTATGTTAGCTATATGCATGATGATACCTAAACAGTTGTCAGATTGTTTAATTCAGATTAAAGAACCATGATTAGACATTGAATTTTGTCATCTATTTTTCTGTATTTTCTGAAATAATGTTCTTCATTTTATTACAAGAATGAACATTTGGAAACCAATATTATACTATTGAAATTACCCTCACGTAGTTATGATGTGTCATCCATTTTACACATTACTATATGCACTTTGCTAATATTGTGTTAATAATTTTTATGTCTATCCTTAGGAGTATTGCTTGAAAAAAATCAGCAATAAAACTGTTTGAATTGGGACCTTTTTTCTGATAAAGATTTTCGTTATGGACTCAATTTCTTCACAAGATTATAAAGCTATTCATGTTTTCTATTTCTTCTGCAAGTTTTATAACTTGCATTTCAAGTAATGTGTCCATTTCATCTGAGTTTTTAAAATTATTAGCATAAGTTAGTTAATAATTTCTCCTTATTCTTTATTATTCATACAATCTATATCAATATCTTTCTTTCATTACTATTTGCTATTTTAAATCATTTTCATTACGTTTTTTGGGGCTTAAAATTTTATGAATCTCTTCAAAACTAACTTGACTTTTAAATATTCTCAATTTTAGGTATGCTTTATATTTCATTTATTGTTTAAATTTTTATTATCTTTAAAATAAAGATAATATTTCATAATATTTTTAGTATTGATTACCATATTTAAGATTTATTAGGCTTTTCAGTCCTTATACATCTGGTCTCTCACATCATGTCATTTTCCTTCTAAGGAGTGTTGCTTAAGCAATACTTCTAGTATAATTCTGCTGATTACTCAGCCTTTTTTTTTTTTTTAGTATGCTGTGTTTTTTAATGTATAAAATCCAAATCAATTTAATTATTGAATAATATTTCAGACAATTTATTATGAATGAATTGATTTCAGAGATACTATCATCTTAGATCTACTACTCAATTATCTTCCAATCTTCATTGTTTCTAATGAAAATTCAGTTTGTTCTCCTATACCAGTTTGGGTCTCTGGAAAACGTATGTCAAGAGGAAATAGGGATTTAAGAGATTATTTGGGAGAAATGCCTAGGAAGAATAATTTAAGACCGAGTGGCTCATAGATGAAGACTTTTATTATTATAGACCATAATACAGGTCTGACATGTGAAAAGAGAGAGAAAAAGAATTAGGTAAGATGAATGTTAGACAGCAGGAGATTTCTAAGAAAGTCTTGACTAGCTTGGTAAGCAGTTTGTGAGCAAAGATTGTTCATTAGAGAAGTCCTGAATCATGAAAGAGTGACCCAGCACTATTATCCCTGCTGTGTCAGAAGAAAGGAGCCTCAAGGAAGAGTAGTTTTAAAGTAGATATTGTGGATAACAAAATAAAGTAGTAGAGATTGTTAGTAAAGTTCTGGGAGTGCTATGTTCTCTTTAATTAAGATATAGTCATGCATTTAAATGGCTGACAAACCCTAGACATATTAAATCTTTATTCTCTGACTACATGTAATATTTTTACTTTAATTTTGGTATTTAGCAATTTTATAATAATATATCTAGGGTTTGTGACTTGTTTGTAATTTTTTAGAGGTTTTTTCTTTTTTTTTTTTTTGAGTTCACAAAACTTACATAAGTAGGTTGATGCCTTAGTCCAATTGTGCTGCTATAGTGGAATACCTGAGACTGGATAATTTATAAAGAACAAATTTTTATCTTCTCACAGTTCTGGAGGCTGGGAAGTCCAACATCAAGGTACTGTAATCTGACAAGCCCCTTCTTGCTGCATCCTCCAGAGGGGAGGAACACTATATCTTCACATGGTAGAAGGCAAAGGGCAAAGAGGCAAAAAGGGGCCGAACTGGACCTTTCATAATCCAACCCATGAGGGTGGGGCTTTCATGACCTATCAGCTCTTAAAGATCCCACCTCTTTGCTATTGTGAATAGTGCCGCAATAAACATACGTGTACATGTGTCTTTGTAGTAGAATAATTTATAATCCTTTGGGTATATACCCAGTAGTGGGATGGCTGGGTCATATGGTACATCTAGTTCTAGATCCTTGAGGAATTGCCATACTGTTTTCCATAATGGTTGAACTAGTTTACAATCCCACCAACAGTGTAAAAGTGTTCCTATTTCTCCACATCCTCTCCAACACCTGTTGTTTCCTGACTTCTTAATGATTGCCATTCTAACTGGTGTGAGATGGTATCTCATTGTGGTTTTGATTTGCATTTCTT
>NW_016804510.1:1895410-1936108 GCF_001698545.2 Rhinopithecus bieti
TCAACATGAGTTTTGGATGGCATAAATATTCAAACCATCGCGCAATTTATGCTACACTACATTTGGGACATCATCGACATTTACCTTTTCAAAAATATTGTATTTTTGAAATTTTAAAAAATATTGCATTTTTGAAATGAGAGAAATCATTCTTATTTCTCTTTTTTTGTAAAATCATATACATATATATTTGACTGTTTTAGGTTGTCTCACATGTCATTTGGCTCTCTCTTTTTATTTTTTAATTTAAGCCTTTGTTTGGATCTTCAGATTTTGAAATTTCTATTTTTTTCACATTAACTAATATTTTCTTCTGTCATCCTCAAACTTCTGCTATTTTCTTCTGTCATCCTCAAACTTCTGCTATTTCCATTTTAATATATCAGTGTCACATATTGTAATTTTTTATTTTAGATTTTTCTTTTTAATTTTTTTTTTTCTTAGAGACAAGGTCTTGCTCTGTTGCTCGGGCTGGAGTGCAATAATGGGATCATAGTTCACTGCAGCCTTGACTTTCCCAGCTTGAATGATCCTCCCACTTTAGCGTCCCAAGTAGCTGGGATCACAAGAACATACCACGATGCCTGGCTATTTTTAAATTTTTTTGTAAAGAAGAGGTCTCACTCTGTTGCCTAGGCTACTTTTGAAATCTTGGGCTCCAGCAATCTTCCCACCTCGGCCTCCCACAGTGCTGAGATTACAGGCATGAGCCACACTGTGCCCAGACTCTTTTATTTCACTTTCAATTCTTCCGCTGAGACTGAAATATTTCATTTGGTAGTTCATTTTTCTCATCTGTATATTAAATGCTTTGACATACATATAACGTGTGTATTACACAATTGCCTAAAAATTTGAACCTGTATGTCATCTTGGTTCTTACATTGACTTCTTTTATCTTGATTATGGGTCTTTTTTTTTTTTTTTTTTTTGCTTCTTCACATATTTTATTGTATGCTGTACATTATGGTTTATATACTGTGAAAAGTCTAGAATATGTTGCATTTTTTTAAGGGTTGTTTAATTTTGTTCTGGCAGACAGTTAATTTTTACAAATTCACTTGATCCGATAATGATGGTTGTATTCTTTGTTAGAGCTAATCTATTTTAATTTGGGCTTTAGTCAGCTATGTCTGATCAGTTCTAAGGATCGCAGACTTTTCAGGAGATGTGGAATATCACCCTTTGCATGCAGTCAAGGATCAACAGCTAACCCACCACGCTGTACAACTTCTTTCTACCCTATACCAATCCTCATTCCAGGTGTTTTATTATCTTCAAATTCTGATCTCCCCCATACCCATCTCAAAAAAGTGTGCTGTACTCTGTCTTAGCTCCACCTTCCTGTACCACAGTTCAAAAAAAAGGTCCTGGGTGGAAATTCAAGTCAAGTGTAAAACTTAAATTGTGTGTTTCTCCTCTTTCAAAAAATAGAGTCATGTATTATTTATTGTCTAATGACTGTGAGAAGTGCCTGATACAGTTTATCTAGCTTTATAGTTGTGTTGTATGGAATAGCAACTCCGGTATAAGTTATTTTATCAAAGTGAGAAATAGAAATATGTTTCTATTATTATTGTGTGGTGGAAATATGTTCTCTTTCCTTTTAAAGAGGCCAATTAAAATCCTCATGTCATTTTACATGAACTGTTATCAATCCATTGATCTTAAGTGCTTTATTTCTTCAATTATTTAACTTACATTAAGAAATACTTTCAATTCATTAAATTTTATATTTATGGTCTAGGCACATTGTTTTACTTCATGATGTGTCTTTCTGCAACTTGATCTTTCAGTTGATATATAAATTTTCATTACAAGCTTCAGGTCATACTAAATTTTTATTATTGTACCTTTTTATCTTAACCCATCTACTGATAAGATATGAAAAGGACAGAGTTAAAGACAAAGTTCAATTGAAAACTGTTTAATAATATCAGCCCTCTAGGTTGAAATTGGCCTGTCAATTACTATTTTCAGTGTCAATCCTAAGTACTTTTACTTAATTTATCTAACATATCTATACATGCTTAGTCAAATAATTAATTACTTCCAAAGACATTTTAGATGTCAATTGTCTACACTAACAAGGCTTATATCACCATTAGGAAAAAGAAAATATGAACTTTATTGCACTTTATGCCAACTGAATGATGAAACATCATCAATTGACCATTTATGTTTATCTTCTTTCTTTAATGCAATCATGTTGCAATGATAGAAATGACATATAAAAAGCTGTAAATTCACAGGGACAAAGAGAATAAGGAAAGTGACAATAATGGATGGGATTTTCCACTTTTAGGAAAATAAAATATAAGACCTAATTTGGCCAAATATAGACATAATGTAACTTAGGTGACTAAAGAAAAAGTCCCAAGGAACATTCAGTCAGGTTGTTCACAGATTTCTGATAATATACATGTCTTCCCAATCCTACCCTTTCCCATAATAGATTCATGTATTACCACTGGAAAACTCAATAGGCTTAGAAGAATAAAAGCTCCAGACACTGTCCCTTAGGTTTCCAAGTTGAATAGCATGGCAAACTATCACCAGATTATCTATTAGTGTCAACTGGCTGATTAACCTCCTCCATGCACAAAGGGCATGGTACCAGTTATTTAAAATTCTCACTATTAATTATTAAGTATTTTACATAGATCATCAAGCCTCAACTCATTTATAACATGAAAGTGGAAACTAAAACAAATGAATAAACACTTATCTATTTGTGAAGATATGAGTTTTCTGAGTGAAAATACACACTGGGAGCCCAGTTCAATAAAATAAATGATACAAAACAGGACACACGATTGTGGAATTTTAGAATGCCAGGTAAAAGTAAGATTTTAAATATCTCATAAAGGAAAAGAAAGAAACATACACAGAGAAACACAATAAATCACCCACGCAGGAATGAGGCAGTAACAGATTTTCAATAGCAACATTTATAAAATAATAAAATACTTCCATGTTCTAGGGAAATATGCAAGTTATGTATACAAAGAACAAATTAAGTTGTTTTGAAGCACACCGGGGCTCAATATTTTACCTACCAAATTACTGTCTTCTTTCTTAAAAAATTACTGGAAGCTGTTCTCCAGAAATGTAAGGCGGGGGTGGGAAACAAGAGAGAAGATATGTAATCTAATACAGAAAAGTGTCAAAGGGAAGGACCAGATGGGAGTTATTTCATCCAATGTGGGAATAACCCAATGTAACAACAAGAGAGGCAGCCCCAAGAGAAAAGGAAGGTACAAAAAGTGAATATCTGAGGTCTGTTAGTATTTGGACAAGATCTGTTTATGGAAGTATGCCAAATATATGGTCCTAGGTACACAAAAGTCAAAGCAATGAAAAAATTAGCCAACTGATATATTTAAGGACAAAATTGTATGAATACAATAATTGTTCATTATTTGATCCTTAAATTTAAATTTTTACATATTCATATTTGATACTGATTTAAGTAAAAAATGTGTGATAAAATTATATTGACAGATGAAATTAAGAGAGAGGATGAAATAATATTGTCAAAAAGTGATCTAAATTTGGTGCATTAAAATGGAGAAACATATGCCAATGGAATTGTGTATTTGACTATTGGTATCTGAGAGCAGTCCTGATTTTATTTTATACTTTTATCTCTTTCATGACAAATGTCAATATTGAAGTATACTTGTCTGCCAGTATCTGTGGGAAATTGCTTCCAGGACTATTCCCTGTGAATATCAAAATGGATGCTCAAATCCTACATGTAAAATGCCATAGTATTTTCATATAACCTATGCATATCCTCCTGTATAATTCAAATCATCTGTAGATTACTTATAATGCCTAAAAATGTAAATGCTTGGTAAAGAGATGTAATATTGTACTGTTTAGGAAATAATGACAAGAAAAATCTGTCTGTATATAATTAGCATAGATGTAACCATCCATTTTTTCCTCCAAATTTTTTTATGCACATTTGGTTGACTCCATGGGTATGAAGCCCATATATATGGAAAGTTAATTGTATTTTCCCAGTTTTCAATTTTTTTCCTTTGGTTTTACTTTACTTTCAATAATAAATGCAATTTACAAATAAATTACATCAGTTTTGGTGTGTCAAATTTATCTCTAACTTGTTGTCTCCTTAAGTGAGCTTTACAATAATAATTTTTAAGTATTTTTTGCCTGGTAAATGCTCATATCACTTTTCTAAAAATGTGTTTCTTTTGGTCTCAATCTTTCAAGATGTTTTATCTGTTTGTAAAATTCAAATGTGATAATATTATTCAGCATTGCAAGATATATAGTGTTTCTAACTTCATAGATGCAAACTATGTGCTATTAGTTCACTCAGCATTTATTTTTGGATAAGCAGAGTTTTCATTGTTTTTCTGCATTTCATTATAATGTATCGGACTATAAATTTATGTTTCTTTTTTTTCTTAGGTCACAATATAATTTTGTTTTACAAACATATCTTTCCTCAATCATAGAGAATTCTCAACTAATGAGTTTTCAAATATTACTTCATTAATATTTTCTCTACACTATTTGGAAATTGTTACATATGTGTAGGATAATATTGCTCTATCCATTAAGTCTTTTAAATGCATATATTTATATCGGTAGACACCAACATACACACATTTAGATATGTTCAGTGGTCATACAGTACGAAACAGAAATAATATTATTTTATCATTCCATGATACCATATGAATTAACTACCTATTGCATACCTCCACATGTATATTCAGAAACCATAGTGACTTCTCTTTGTCTCTGTTTTTCATTTAGACTTATCTCTGCATCCCATTACATCCCCAAAATTCTTATTCTTTCTTTGTTCTAATTGAACCACAGTTGTATAGAACTTACTACTAATGGTCTTGATTAATGACCCACTGTCATAATTTGCACACTTACTGCCACCTATAGTTTATATATTTTAATGTTTTTCATCAATTATGATTTAATAATAATGTTGACATTCTTTGCTTACTATCCAGATATTTAACACATAATATTATGTCAGTAATATTCATCCATGTTTGTTGTTTCTTGCTGCTGATTCTAATATTTTTATTTGAATTTTCCTGCATTTTTGCTTTGTAATTGATACAAAATTATTGTACATATTTTAGGGTACATGCGATATTTTGATACATGCATACAATGTGTCAGTGTCAAATTAGGGTAATTGGACATTCATTGCCTGAAACATTTGTCTTTTCTTCACATTGCGAACATTCAAAATGTTCTCTTCTAGCTATTTTGAGATGTACAATAAATTACTAACTGTAATTTATCTACTGTACTATCAAATATTGGAATTCGTTCCTTCTATCTAACTGCATTTTTGTATCCCTTAACCAACTTCTCCCCATCCTTTCTTATTCACGTATCATTCCCAGCCTCTGATGTTTGTTATACTATTCTCTATCTCCATGAGATAAACTTTTTAGCTTCCACATACGAGTGAGCATATGCAATATTTATCTTTCCTTGTTGAGATTATTTATTTCACTTAAATATGATGTCCCCTACTTTCACCCATATTGTTCTAAAAAAAAAGATTTCATTTTTATGGCTAAATAATATTCCATCATGTAGATATACTACATTTTCTTTACATATTCATGTGATGATGAACACAAGGGTTGATTCCATATTTTGACTATTGTGACTAGTGCTGCCATAAACACAAAAATGCAGATATCTCTTTGATATATTTGTTTCTTTTCTTTTTAATATATATTCAGTAGTGGGATTGCTAGATCCAGTCTATCACTGATAGGCATTTGGGTTGATTCCATGTCTTAGCCATTGTGAATAATGCTGCAGTGAACATATGTATGCATGTATCTTTGTAATAGAATGACTTACATTCCTCTGGGAATATACCCAGTAATGTGATTGCCAGATCAAGTGGTATTTCTGGTTCTAGAGCTTTGAGGAATCGCCACCATCTTCCACAATAGTTGAACTAATGTACATTCCCACCAACAGTGTAAAAGTGTTTCTATTTCTTTACAACCTTGCCAGCATCTGCTGTTTCTTGACTTTTTAATAATTGCCATTCTGACTGGAGTGAGATGGTGTCTCATTGTGGTTTTGATTTGCATTTCTCTAATGATCAGGGATGTTGAGCTTTTCTTCATGTTTGTTGGCCATATGAATGTCCTCTTTTGAGAACTGTGTGTTAATCTCCTTTGCCCATCTTTTAATGGGGCTTTGTTCTTTTTGCTCAGGATTGCTTTAATTATTCAGGATCTGGAGTGGACCCCCAGCAAACTGCAGCAGCCCTACAAAAGAGGCACCTGACTGTTAAAAGAAAAACAATCAGAAAGCAACAGCTACATCAACAAAACAGACTCCATAGAAACCCTATCCAAACATCAGCAGCTTCAAAGATCAAAGTTAAATAAGTCCATGAAGATGAGAAAGAATCAAAACAAAAATGTCAAAACTCAAAAAGAGTGCCTCTTCTCCTCCAAATGATCACAACATGTCTCCAGCAAGAGCACAGAACTGAGCTGCAGCTGAGACGGATGAATTGACAGAAGCAGGCTTCAGAAGATGGGTAATAATGAACTTGGCTGAGCTAAAAAATTATGTTCTAACTCATTGCAAAGAAGCTAAGAACCATGATAAACATAACCGGAGCTATCAATCAGAATAACCAGTATAGAGAGGAATGTAAATGACCTGATGGATCTGAAAAACACAGCATGAGAACTTCACAATGCAAACACAAGTATCAATAGCCAAATAGAGTAAGCAGAAGAAAGCATATCAGAGCTTGAAGAGTATCCTGATGAAATAAGGTAGGTAGACAAGATTGGAGAGGAAGAATGAAAAGGAGTGAACAAAACCTCCAAGAACTATGGGATTATGTTAAAAGATTGAACCTATGATGATAGGGGTACCTGAAAGAAGCAGGGAGAATGAAACCAAGTTGGAAAACACACTTCAGAATATTATCCAGGGGAACTTCCCTGACCTAGCAAGACAGGAACATTCAAATTCAGGAAACATTTAAATTCAGGAAATCCAGAGAACCCCAGGAAGATATTCCGTGAGGAGGCCAACCCCAAGACACATAATCATCAGATTCTCCAAGGTAGAAATGAAGGAAAAAATGTTAAGAGCAGCCAGTGAGAAAGTGCAGGTCACCTATAAAGGGAAGCCCTTCAGACTAACAGCAGACCTATCAGCAGAAACCCTACAAGCCAGAAGAGATTGAGGGACAATATTCAACATTCTTAAAATAATTTTCAACCTAGAACTTCATATCTGGCCAAACTAAGCTTTATAATTGAAGGAGAAATAAAATACTTTTCAGAAAAGCTGAGGGAATCTGTCACCACCAGGTCTGCCTTGGAAGAGCTCCTGAAGGAAGCACTAAATATGGAAAATTAAAACGCTTACCAGCCACTACAAAAACACAATGAAGTATAAAGACTAATGACACTATGAAGCAACTACATCAACAAGTCTGCAAAATAACCAGCTAGCATCATGATGACAAGAAGAAATTCACACTAACCATATTTTCAAATAGTCTTTTTCCTTTTGCTTGAACCATTCTGCTATTAAGAGTCCCTAATGCATTTTTCACCTCAGCAAATGTATTTCTCAGTTTCATGATTTTCACTTTTTTTTAAGTTTCAATGTCTTTGTTAAATTTCTCTGATACATTGCTGAACTGCTTTTCTGTGTTACCTTGTAGTTCACTGAGTTTACTTAAAAAGGCTATTTTGAATTTTGATTTCATGTCAGTGTCTCATTAGGGTCAGTTACTGGCTTCTTTCTTTGTTCATTTGGGGAGGTCATGTTTCCCTGTTTGCCATCTTTTTCTTGTGGACATACATCTGTGTCATCACATTGAGGGATTAGTTATTTATTTCAGTCTTCTCTGTTCACTTGTTTTGGTCTTTCCAGGGTTAATGGTGGAATCTGTATAGGTCTTCAGCAACCTCAATTCTTGTCTCCTCAGAAGAAAGAATTTGACCGAGAGGCATAAGACAGAGTAAAAGACTGAGGCAGGTTTTAAAGCAAAAGTGAAAGTTTATTAATAAGCTTTAGAGCAGCAATGAAAGGAAATGAAGTACCCTCGGAAGAGGGCCAAGCAGGAGACTTGAGATATCAAGTGCACTGTTGGACTTTTGACTCTGGGTTTTACATGTGTCCATTATTCCGGGGTCTTGCGTCCCTTTTCCCCTGATTCTTCACTTGGGGTGGACTGTCTGCATGCAACGCGTCCTGCCAGCACTTGGGAGGAGCCGCAAATGTAGTGTATTTACTGGAGTTGTATACATGCTCACTTGAATCTTTCTTCCCTTACTAGCCTAGCATTGCTACAGGAAGGTCATATACCACTTAAACTCTTAATTTTGCCAGGTAGTGTGCATGTTTGAGTCCACTCGCCCAATTTCTGAGATCTTATCAGGAGGCTGCTGATCACCAGTTTCAGTTTTATTCTACCTGTTGGGAGACGGTCTTTCCCTGGCACCAGCTGGGACTAATTATTATTTTATAGAGAAAGTTTAGCAGTCTCCTGACAATCACCTCATCGATGCCTGACATTCCTGTTGGAGGTCAGGGGCCCCTCTCCTGCCCCACTCATGGTTTGACTGGCTACCTACTGTAACACTGGGTTTTTTTTTTTTTTTTTTTTTAATTCATAGGTTGAATCCTCTTTACCTTAGGTTACTGTTTCTTATTCAGCTCTAGATGGCATTTTAAGCACAGGTATGTTTGGAGCGCTGCCCATTCCAGATGGCGGGGATTACAAAGGAGATACCTTGGTTACGTGAGAAGTCTGGCTAGAGTTCATGCTCAGGTGCTCATAGAATGCGCCTATTACAGTGTGTTGTCACTGAGCAGCCACTCTGATTTGACATCGCCTCTGGCTTAGATAAACAGCGCATTTAGCAGGCAAGGGTTGCAAGTCTTGCCTTCTCTCTTTGTATCAAGCTGCCTCAGCAGTTTCTCTATTTTCAGGCACTCATCATGCTTCCTGTGAGTTGAAATAGGGACATTTTTCCTTTGAAAGAACCCAAAATGGTGAGAAAGTTGACTATTCACTTTAATCTTTTTCCAGTGTAGAAACCATGATTCCAAGAGGTATTTTTTACATGGTACCTGACATCTTGGGAAAGGGGCATGATAGACACAGAAGTCGATTTCTCTTAAAATCCTCTCAGAGTTTTTCACTTCTCAGTGGCCCTGGGGATTATATGATCCTCAGCTTTTAGACATGGATATCGCTGGTGATAATGTTGGCACTGTATATTTGGTTTTGGTTTCCTTTGAGGAAGAGTGGAGCCAGATTGTTTCTACTCTGACATTTTGGTGAACATAATTTTTATATACTTCATGTGTACATGAGAAGAATGTGTGCCCTCCTTTTGTAAGGTACAGAAAAATTAATTGATTTGAAAGGAATTATTCAACAGTTTTACTGAGTGTATTATAGGATTCTGATAGCAAAGGGCAGAGCCAAGATTTAAACTCTGGCCTTTCTGACAATTAAGTAAAAGTATATCATGCTAGACTAAATATTAAGTTGCAGTTTTAAAAGAGAAATATAGCAAATAATATTAAAAATAACTTTATTAATAAATAATATGTATCTATATAGGCACATACACATAAATAGGTCAATTTATTTACGTAGGGACAAATTTAATATGGATAACATAAAATGCCTTATAATTGTAATTGTCTATCATTAACCTATAACATATTTAAAATTAATTTAATTAATTTATCATGAAAATCAGGGTTATAATTAATCACTATATTATAATTTACAGTGTTCTCTGTCAACTTAATGACTCTAGAACTACTATACTGGTATTTCCAAAAAGTTAGTTGCTACTTCACAAAATGTCAATATCAGGGCTATAATCAGGAATTCTTAGACAAGAAGGTTACAGGAATTCATACTGAAAAAGATATGTGTCTTCTTAAATCAGCACATTACCAATACTAGAAACTGTATAAACTGTAAAGACTAGATTTAATGTATGTGCTGAATGCCAAATGAATAATGAGATTTTATTCCTGTTTTTTAGTCATAGTTTGTTACATTAATGAATAATTCTCATAGATTCTCATAGATTGCAATATGCCTTGATCCAGACTTTTTCTTTCTTTTGCATATATGTATTCACATATACACATATGGATACACACATGCATACACTATATATGTATTTGTATGTATGCATAAACATGTGCATAGTCATGTGTGTTTATGTATATGTTCCTGATCAGTGAGTGAGAAAATTAAATGTTTAAGCATTGTTTCTGTTTCAGGTATTATAAATTAATATATTGTGAGCCCAGTTAGCATTGCCCATTAAATAAAATCTGTTCTGAGTAATTTTCATAAAAATTTATTAGTATGCAGCTACTTCACATACATTTATGTTAATATTATTACATAAAATAATGTTCAATTAGGTGAATGGTAACTAACTTTATTTAATGCACTGTGAAATTGATGTTAAGAATTAAAAAAAATATTTTCTCCATCTTCGCAGTTCTGCTTTTACTTTAAGACGGATAATAAAAACTACAATTTATTAGGGTTCCTCCCTATGTTTGATGCTTTTATAGTTCTGGGCAAAAGCCCATTCACTGTAAGACTATGGCATCTTCCATTCTAGCAGTTGCTTTTTGAAGAAGATTTGCTTATTGTTAATTCATTTATCTTCTCTGAGTGCTTGATCTAGGCAAGCACAGGTGCTAAATTCGTAGGTGTAGAGATGAGTGAAGTCTTTGGAATCAAAATGTTTATGAACACACATAGGTAAGCAAGAAATGTACATGAATACTTGGAATGCAATAGTTAAGGTCTTATCAGGAGGATTTGGGAGTATAGAGTACAAAATATTTTATATAAACCATTTAAAAATTATACCACAAGTATGAATGTTGACATTTGCATATGGAAACCTGGAGATTTATAAGTCCTTTAATCCCTCTCTTACATATTGTTGCCTTCATTCCAAGTCTCTTGCTTACAGATCAAAGTGCTTAGCCAGTCCAGAAAAATATTTTCCAGAATCTGAGACCCATAAAATGCTTAAAGAATTCTTTGCTTCTCAAACCTGAGACTCTTATCCTCAGCTTTTTCCTGGAGCATTGCTTCTGGGTTTCTACTAATCTGTACCTCACCTTCAGCTACCCCGAAACCAGTAGTTCAGTCCAGAAAACGCTTACTTAGGATGAAGAAAAGCTCTTAGTTACTTGTTAGAGATGCAACTGCCCTCCCTTCACCCTTTTATTATTGTTTTAAAATAAGAGAGCTATTGATCTTTGAAATAAAGACTCAAAGACTACTTCTCACATCTCTTATATTTTGCTCTAAAACTAAAACAACATTTCCTACATTTGTTTTTATCATCAATTCAAGTTCTTAGAATGTAGACATCACCAACTCCCTGTTGTAAATATCTGACTGCCCAGGCAAATTGATAAAACACATACTAGAATAAAAGATCATGGTATATATCACGTAAGAAAACTTCAGCAAGGCAAAAAGTTATAAAATACCTAAAAGAAGAAAGAAAACATTTTTAATGAGTCAGACTTTCCTAGAATTTAAATCAAAAGATGCGGACATTGGAAGATATTTTCCCCCATGTCTGAGATAATTAGAGCCTCTAGATTTGGAAGTCATGAACTAATATTTAAAGGTCCTTTGGGTAGGAGGACAGCTGCATACTGCAAAGTTAATGTTATATTGCAAGGAGGCAGTATTTTACTTGGGAGGACAAATTATAAGTAATTGTAGTTAGTGACTTGATGAACTCTTTTTCCAACACCTACAGCTTGCTGGCCTTCTATATTTTAATCCTTAGAAACTGTTTTCTTGCTTTGTGTTATTTTATTATATATCAGTGCCCTTCTTTGGTTATTTGGTTATTATTCTGTACATAGACTCTCAAGAGGTTTTATTGCAATTTTACCTAACTCTGCAGTTTGAGTCATTATCTTTATACTTGGTTAAATATTGAGTTAGATTACTTTCTTACTATGGGTGAAATATATATTTGTGACAACTCTCCAGTTCTAACATCTAGAGTAGCCTTACCTTTATTAAGATATAAAAATTGGTAAGCCTGAAGTAATATGCTTTTAATATGCCTTTTCTTTTCTAAATTAAATTAAATTATGTCATCCAAACATACATAAATGCAAATTATTTTATAAAATTTTATTGGTTGATTGAGACATTTAATTTATGTTTCTAAGAGAAGATAGGGCATTTTGAGTTATCATACTATTTGAATTTATTGCAAAATAAAATATGCAAGAACTAATTTGTCTTAAAATTTATATTTGTTCTATTGCTTTAAAATATTCAATTTTGTATACTTTATGTAGTTTTTTAATGCACTTATTATAACGGAGACAACTGTAAGTTTTCCTCATTTTCTTGCCAACCACTTAAAACTCATAATTACCCTATTGAAAACCAGTAGAGTTATAAATAAATAGCAGAAGAATGTCTGTCATGGGAGTCTTGTACTCATGTCACCCCCCTGATTTGTAAAATGGAGAGTAAAAACAAATATGTACAAATCTATCTTTTAAGAAAAATGTTTTGTGACAGTTCTCAAAATCAGAAAGTAGATTTCTTTTAGGCTTTTGAATTTATTGAAGTTGTAATTTCCGTCAGTTAAGAAAATGAACTTTATCCCCTATTACAGTGTATAGAAAATGTATGTCTGCAAATGAACACATACCAAGTATTAACTAACGTCTATTCGTTTATGTTTTCTACCATTGGATCTCCACAAATAAAAATAAAACTTTGTCAGATTCTTAACAAACCCAAATAGTTTTCCACACAATGGAAAAGTTAAAAGTTTATTTATTAGACCTCTAAAACCGTAAACTACTAATACCTAACTGAAAATAAGTGTCATTTTTAAGGATAAATATACCCAGTATTTTACTCAGGATTCATTCAGTACCATGCTACAGAAAGATAATTCAAATTTGTTAAAGCAGAAAAACTAAATAATTCATGGACTCATATAACTGATAAGTACTGGAGATAAAGCAATTTTCAGGTATAGCTTGATCTGGAACTCCTTTCCCAACTTCCCAGTTAGTTCTACTTACCTTTACTTGTCTTCATTGTCAGATAAAACTTGTATGTGTGTGTGTTTTTGTGGGTGTGTGTGAGAGGAGGAAAAGAGAGAGATGGCAATATGGCAAGTGGCCATCATCTCATCATAATGGTCATTCACTTTTTTTTTCAGTGCAACAAAAAATACAGTATGTTCTAGTATCAACTATGTGGTGACTAGGAAGATAGGAGTGAACCAAAGCAATAAAAGTCATGCCCTTGTGGAGTTTACACTCCTCTGAGGAATGGCAGCCAATAATAAAATTAATGCCTGCCTGCTTCACTCTGCACCAGATACACTGATTTCAGTGTTCATCCTCCACTTGTCTGGATCCATAAAATCTTTAGTTTTTTTTTTCAAAAGATACCCTTTCCAAATATGAAAGAGTTATTAGAAAATAAGCCTTTTCTAATAACCTTGTTTACAATTCCATCCAACCTCCCTACCAGTACTTCCCATTCATTTTCTTGCCCTGTGTTTTCTTTTTTCAAGATGTTTTGCTATAGTCTTACATAACGATGTTTATGAAACATGGGTACTTTTTCAAAAATACACAAAACTGCTTAACTCTACAAATCCTTACTTTACAATACATGAACAGTAACGCAGAAACTGGCTTTACTGTTCCTGTTTAATCTCAATTCTAAAATTGAAGAACCTGGGTTCCCATAATGTGAAGTGACTTGCTCTGAGCTTTAATACCAGTGTCTCATCACAGTGTTCTTATCTCTGTCACACAAAACTTTTGAATTGCATTAATGATAACACTGTAAACGTTCCCATCAAAATATGTTTTCTAGTGACCCTGTTTATAATTTCGTCCCACCTCCCTATGAGTACTTCCCATTCATTTTTCTTGCCTTCTGTTTTTTTTTTCAAGATATTTTTGCTATAATCTTACCTAATGATGTTTATGAAATCTTTCATTACTATGTAAGCCATCAGAGACTCTTTTGCTCACTGCTGTGTAGACATTGATTTTAATATAGCTACCATGTAATAGGTTCTCACAAATGTTTGGTGAACTATTAATGGACTAGATGGTCCAAAGAGCAGAATTGGATTCAGACATTGTGGATCAGGAGCTTCAGGATTTTCAAAAGTTTTGTCTTTGCTTACCTTTTATCTCTATCTTTATTCCTATTTCTGTTTATTTGCATGAAAACACTCCACATGCATCAAAATTACTTTCAGCAGAATCAAGTCCAAATAATTCCTTAGAGCGAAATCTCTGAAAAGACATGCTCTATCTCTCTCTCTTATAACATGCCCTATTATAAGATATATGTGTTGGTATAATTCACTAACAGTCGATATCTGGGTCACAGGTCCACTTCTCTGATGGAGAAAGGGCCATATGTAAAAAGAATAGTTCTGAAAGGAAAACGAGATTCAGGAGAGTAAAAAGGGGCACAACTTATTATAATTCAGGATTTCAGACCAAGCCAGAACTTTGAAATAACAGCCTAGTTGATTTTTATTATTTTCTTTTTTCCAGTGGAAATAAATGGCTAGGTTTGTTCTCTAAATAACAATGGTCATTGAATGGAATAATCAATCCAGAATACGATGTACTTCTTAACTAAAGTAGTTAACATATTTTGATGGGAACATTCACAATGTTATCATTAAAGCAGTTCAAAAGTTTTGTGTGACAGAGATAAGAACACTGTGATGAAACACTGGTATTAAAGCTCAGAGCAAGTCACTTCACATTATGGGAACCCAGGTTCTTCAATTTAGAATTGAGATTAAACTACAGGAACAGTAAAGCCAGTTTCTGCTTTACTGTTCATTTATTCTACAGTAAGAATTTGTGGAGTTAAGCAGTTTTGTGTATTTTTGAAAAGTACCCGCAATATAACAAATATTTTTAGTATTCATGAAAATGTATGTCTGCAAATGAACACATATCAAGTATTAACTAATGCCTATTAGTTTATGTTTTTTACCATAGGATCTCCACAAATAAAAATAAAACTTGGTCAGATTCTTAACAAACTCAAGCTTTATTTTGTAGTCATTATTTTCTTTCTTTTGTTTCTAGACTTAAAAGTATGAGAACACATTTTAAGTGCATTGATCTGGAAAGATAAGTAATGAAGTTACATCAATGTAATTCATAGGTCCTATGTGACAAACACATTTGAATATAACATCTTTCTCTAGTTAAAATTAAAACTAGCCATTATTTTAATAGAAATAACGAATTAAAAACAAGCCCAAATAGGGCTACTTAACTATTTAATTGTTACATGACAATAGCTAGTCTACGATGATTGTTACATGCTTCCAGCAACAAGTGTACATAAATGTCTGCAGTATGCTGCTACTTTTTTTTTTTTTTTTTTTTTTGGAAACGGGTGGGTAAATTTAAAAAGCTTTTTTTTTTTTTTTTTTTTTAGACGGGGTCTCACTCTGTTGCCCAGGCTGGAGTGCAGTGGTGCGATCTCAGCTCACTGCAAGCTCCGCCTCCCGGGTTCACACCATTCTCCTGCCTCAGTCTCCTGAGTAGCTGGGACTACAGGTGCCCGCCACCACGCCCGGCTAATTTTTTTGTGTGTGTTTTTAGTAGAGATGGGCTTTCACCATGTTAGCTAGGATGGTCTTGATCTCCTGACCTCATGATCCGCCTGCCTCGGCCTCCCAAAGTGCTGGGATTACAGGCGTGAGGCACCGCNACAGGTGCATACCACCACACCTTGCTAATTATTATTATTATTTTTTTTTGTCGAGACAGGATCTTACTATGTTGCCCAGGCTGGTCAACAGTCTTGGCCTCCTAAAGTGCTAGGATTTCAGGCTTGAGCCACCACACTCAGCTGCAGAAACTTTCTTTTTCTTTTTCTTTTTTTTTTAGACGGGGTCTCACTCTGTTGCCCAGGCTGGAGTGCAGTGGTGCGATCTCAGCTCACTGCAAGCTCCGCCTCCCGGGTTCACACCATTCTCCTGCCTCAGTCTCCTGAGTAGCTGGGACTACAGGTGCCCGCCACCACGCCCGGCTAATTTTTTTGTGTGTGTTTTTAGTAGAGATGGGCTTTCACCATGTTAGCTAGGATGGTCTTGATCTCCTGACCTCATGATCCGCCTGCCTCGGCCTCCCAAAGTGCTGGGATTACAGGCGTGAGGCACCGCACCCAGCCTGTGCTTCTACTTTTTTAGGCTCTGTTGAGGGTCACTTACTACCTTTAAGATGCCTTCTAGTCAGGGTTTGCCTGATCTGCGAAATGACACTGACAAAGACATGCTGTTCAGCACAATTTACTCTAATTAATTTTTCTGTTACTCTTAGCCCCATATCTCAGCAGATTTTCCTGATACTGAACTTCATTTGCCACTGTAAACTCCATTACTGGGATCTCCCTTGTGTACTTGCATTATTTTTTCTGTAAATCCACTGCCAGTGTTCTATCTGGACTGCTCCTGCAATGTCCCAATGCTTGAAACATAGACTTCTTATTGATTTGCTCATACCATCTTTTAATGCCCCATGCCCCAAGGTGAATTTAGTTCAGAAGACTTTGAAATCAACTTTACTTGTTTTTTCATTGATTTAAAATATTTTTAATTTGAAATATAATGGCAAATAAAGAATTTCCCAATTTATTTGATTTTTTTTCTGTTGCATACTTCCACTGATAAGCATTTATTGTGCAATAAAGGAACAATAACATTTTATAAAAACAAACAAAGGACATAAATCTTAAAGTTCACAGTTTCATATTTGCTATAGACAAATTAAATCTAATTCTTAGCCTGCTTCTACGGGATCTTAAGAGAATTTGTAATGCTAGCAAACCCTAGTGATAGCTCGAAAACAAGAAAGAAAAAACAAAAAGTCTATGGATATACATATGTAAAAGCATATATACACATACATGAGCAATGTATGTAATACATACTAAGCAACATAAATGATGCATAATATAGTATTTATATATGCATATATGATTAGTGTTGCCCCCCCACTTAAATTTTACCTATTTTTGATAGATAACTATTTTTAAATGTGAGGAAAAGCATTAATGATGCAGAAGATATATATGATGTCTGAAATAAAGCATTAGCTAAAAGACTAGCAAAAACAAATACAATTTTATAAACACAATGTCAGGGGAACAGACAAAGGAGAAATTCTACCTTCACTCAATTATAAGACACAGTACTTGCCATATGAGTGGAAAGGGTCATTATTTGAAAGCATAACCCTGTGGGTAAACATGTGGGCCCTGAAGACAGGTTGCCAGGTTCAAATACTGGATCCAACACTTACTGGGTTTGTGATCTTAAGAATGCCTCAGATTCTTCATGTGAAAAATGGAAATATTACTTATCTCTGATGGTGTGACAAAAATTAAAGTAGATAATCAATGTAATTATTTCCTTAGCTCAGTGCTTAGAACATAGTAAATATTAATATTTTAGGTCATTGTGTATAATAAGCATTGCATTTGCTATAGAAATGTTATCCAAAATTTGGGATATTACTTTGAGGTTTTATTTATTTATCTTACCCATATTTTCAAGGCAAACTGAAATTGTTTCTTTAGAATTCCACATATGTATCAATAATTTTCTAATTTCACCTGATTTTATAATACAAAAGATTGTTAAATTATACATTTTTTATCCAGCAATCTGTTAGCAGTTAAAATAATAATAATCTGTTAGCCACATATAACTACGTAGTCTTACATTATTATTCCTGAAGTGAGCCATTCTAAAGAGTTGTCATACACTTTTGTCACGTTAATTAATAATTGAATCCCTGAGTTATTAACTTGTAACAATATATTTTAGACACTTGGAAACAACTGGAATATGCATAAATATAAATAGTAATTGTAGCAAGAGAAGTATTGATATTCATTAAAATTATTACTAGATATTAATATTAGCTAAAATGATCATAACTAAAATTAATGAAAATACCTATACATAACTTGTTTATTCTTTACACATTTTGATAAACTCTTTAAAAAAAAAACTATTCTTCCAAGAACTGACAAATTAAGATGCACTGACAATAGTATTCATAAATACAAAATAAACATCTTGCTATGTAAATTACTATTATTTACTGACAGTACGTAGAGTTGCCTACAAATTGAATCTAATATATTAATTATTTGCTACTTAGGGGTTCCTTTTTGTTAATGGAGAATATAAAAGTTTATGCCATACTGTTTATAACATGCAATTTCATTAAGAAATGAATAAAATACAATTATTTTACATGTATTTTTTATTTTCAGAGTTTGATTCTGATATACGGAAAACAAATGGCCAAGTTATTACCTTAAACTACTTGTAAATTTGAGACTAGCTCATCTCAGAAAATAAATCTCAGGAAACATACTTTTCTTGGACAGAGTACTGAAATAATAGCTAATTAAAAATTCATTAGTGCAATAGAAATATATAAACATTATCCATTGTCTCTTATAAGGCAGTAAAAGTGTTGTTTTCAAACTCTGTTTTTTTTCTGATTTTCAATGCAGAAATCTCAACTCAATTAAAATAACCTAAGTCTATTAATGAATATTCTTGTGTTTCCCCACTTTCCCCAAAATGAAAGTGCTTACAGGTTATTATAAACCGTGCCTTAGAACTGGGTAGCAAATATAAAAGTGCAAGTTTTTTAATATGATGAAAAATTGAGGAAATACTTGGCCAATTCTTTCCTTTTAGAAGACAATGACATAGACTGGCATAAATTACTTTCTTTCAATTCGTTGTGTCTGCAAGCTTATAACTTGCTCTGTGTGAAGTATTGTAACTCACAATCTTTGCCTCAAAACATGAAGGTAGGGAACAATTCATTCTAATATTCCAAAAATCTTATGAGAAGAAAGAAAAATCTGATGGATTTCTAAATATATTATATTCAGATATTATTTTCAGAGTTTTATATTTTACATTCCACTTCATTTTGTTCAAAATGAATTCTGTTGTAATTTGTATTGGCTTCTTTGTGTTTGAAATCTTATTTATCTAAAAGCCAGCACAGAAAAAATGCTATGAAATGAATGTATGTATAATTTGAAAAGAATGGTCATATTTATGAATTTGTATATTTATAAATTTATATTTTCATGAAATTTTATACAGAAAGCTGTCAAAAGTAAAACTATTTAAGAAAATATAAGGCTGTCTATACATTTTCAGTTACAGAACTTAATCTACATGAAGGTAAATAAAGGGATCTTTGGTTATCATATTTCTATTAGATGGAGTTTATGCACACAGTATAAATAATTTCTAGGAAAAAAGTTATTTCAATACGATCAGTGGATTGAGTGATTATTTTGATAAACTGGAAAATTAGAGGCTGTTGGCAGAAGATACTGCATATTTGTGTGGGCCTGATTTGTGCTGGGCCCATACAATTATTTTTTAATTTTTTTACACTAAAAAAAAACATTATTTAATCATAGTTTGCTTCTGTCCTGCTTCTTCTCTTCCCTTGGTTCCATCTTCTAGACCTAAGAAATAGCTAAGACACAACAAGGTGGCTGGAATTTGGAGACAAAGAAGACCTAGCTTGAAATCTGGCTCTGCCAATGTGCACCCTCAGGCAACATCTCTGTGTCTGAATTGTCTTACCTGCAAATTAGAGATACTCCATGATGCCTATGTCTCGGAGTATTTATAAGGCTCTCATAAGCTAATGAGTATTCTATATATATATTTGTACAAAATGTGCCTCAACATACTTTGTAAATTACAGGGCACAGTCAAATTGTGAGGTCACCCCACTTGTTTCCTGCTCACTAGTTCTATATCCCTTTCTAATCTGGCATCCATGACCACTGTCTCTCAGTTGAAGCCCTTTCAGGCATGACAGTGGCCAGCGACCCCCTTCTGTGAAAATGAATGGAGAATTATTTGAAAAAGCAAAAGACTGGAAGCAACACAAACACCCAACAGTAAGGAAATGACAGGGTGAATTATTACATATCCACATTATGAACTACTCTGCAGCTGTAAGAAAGAATAAGTGAGATTTTATTCTGATGTGGAGTTATCTTCAAACTATATTGTTAAATGAGAAAAAAGTGAAAAACAGTATTTCTAATAAATTATCACTTGCGTGAGGGTAAAAGGAAGAAAAAGAGAAAATTTTGTATATGCATAAAATATCTTTGGAGAGATACAAAAGAATCTGGTAACTCTTGCTGCCTGCGTGGAGAACTGGGTGGCTGGGGAAACAAAGGTGCATCCATTTTCTATTTCCAAGTAACAAATCAAAACAAAATAGTGGCTATGGTAAGCAGAATAGTAGCTCCCAAAGAAGTCCTCCTTGTAATCCCTGAAACCTGTGAATATGCTTACCTGACATGGCAAAAGGGACTTTACAGATGAGATTAAGTTAAGGACTCTAAGATGGGGAGAGGATCCTGGGTTACGCAGGTGTGCCTGGTGTAATCACAAGGGTCTTTATATGAGGGAGGGAGGGAGGAGTATCAGAGTCAGTCGGAGATGAGAGAGATGTGACAATGGAAGCCGCAGTCACTGATGCCATTGCTAGAAGGGAGCCACACCCTAGGAAATGCTGGTAGTGTTCCTCAGATTTGGAATCTTCCCTACATCCTTCAGAAGGTACAGAGCAGTCTTCATGCCTTGACTTTTCTCTGTCAGACCCACTTTTGGACTTCTGATCTCCAGACCATAAGATATAAAAGTGCTAAAATAAGTTTTAATGATAATCTCTACTCTTTCTTATTGTTTTACTTCTCACCTGAGTCCTATATTAGCTTTATCTACCTGGCTTATATAAATGAACTGAACCAATTTAAAATAGATATTAACAATATCTAATATTGGAGAGAATTTTTGCACTAGTATTGTCTTTACCATTTATTTTACATGACTGAGTTTTTAGAAAAGAATCTGTGTTCTTAGTAGTAGATAGCCTACAACTCCATAAGCATCATCCTCTTCAGCTCACATCCATCTTGAATGCCTTCCTATAATGTGTAAGGAGAAACTATCTTTCTCTGAAAGGCTGGTCTGTTTTCCAAACTATGAATCCTGTCATTGCGTCTGGTCCTCTCTCTCCTCTTCAGAATTTCTTTCTCCATGATTGTCCTTTCTTGTATATTCAGTTACCCCTCACCACTGACTCCTTGTGTTTAGCATGTAAACACCATCATCATATCTACAATGTAATAAATGCCTTGGACTCTGGATTTCACTTTAGCTTTTACTTTTGTTTTCCTTGATAGCTAATTTTAAGTAGTATTTTCTAATTTCTATAATAATGCATGTGTACCATAAAAATGAACACATTAGAAAAGCTCTAAAAAATTGTGTATACCCATAGCTCCGCCAAAAATGACCATTCTTAATATTGATGTATAAAAGATATACATCCTTGCCTATGTGCATATATAAACAAATATTTCAACAGAAATATGACCATATCAACATACTGTTTGAAACAGTTAATGTGCCAGTGAAACTATCCTGCTATGTCTCAGTAGAAAGGATACTTCTCAGATTCTAGTAGTGCTTGTTTTTTATTACTCGCTCTACTGACCTTCCTCTTTGCTACTGTACCATATCTCCTTTGTGAATTCTATATAACTTCAGGCTGCTCTGGGACTTCCCAAGATAATCCCATTCACAATCATGGTTATAGTTACCATTTTAAAGTGATTACTCACAGAATGGTTCTCTGATCATGCCTCCCTGCATCTATGTGTGTGTGTGTGTGTGTGTGTGTGTGTGTGTGTGTGTATCTCATTGTTGTAACTCCTAAATATCTAACAGATGAGGCAACTGGGATTCAATATAATAAAAACAAGACTTATCCTCTTACTTATAAAAATGCTTTCCTGAGAATATGAGACCTAACTCAGATTGCTCCCAACTTACTATACGGTATTTGAGTCAGGTTGATTCTATTTCAAAATTCTACATATATTTAGTCCCTCTTTTCACAGGCATTGTTTACAACTCAGTTCAGCTATGATCTTACCTGGGCCATTGCAAAATCCTCCTAAGTACTGGCATTTATCTCTCGTTTTTTCACACCTGCATCTATTCGCAGCACCTCTATCATTTTCTAAAATGCAAGTTAAATCAGATCATTGTCCTATTCATTAAAATCTTTTAAAGACTCAATCAACCATTTTTGCAGAGTCTATAGCAGTCATGATGTTCTGCCTGATCTTATCCTCATTTCTTTTCTGCCCTACTTTCTTTCCCACCAAACCTATGTATTTGCTACCGTTTATTTTATTTTGCTACCTCATGAGGCTTTACATATCTTGTTCCTTGTGTCTGGGTTATCCTTCCTTTCTTGTTCATCTAATGACTTCCAAATGCCTCATCTTAAATCTTTCCAGACTCTCACAAAAAAGTGAATTTACTTTTTTGTTTCTTAACCTTCTGAATATGACATGTGTGTGTATCAATACAGATAGATAGAGTATACACACACACACACACACACACACACACACACACACACATATATGTAGTTGACCCTTAAATAATGTGGAAGTTTAAGGTCACCAACCTCCCATACAGTTGAAAATCCACATATAACTTTTGAATCCCTGAAAGCTTAACTACTAATATCCTTCTGTTGACCAGAAGTCTTACTAATAACATAATCAGTAAATTAGCACATATTATATATATGTATTACACACTGTATGTATTCTTACAATAAAGTAAGCTAGAAAAAAATGTTATTGAGAAAATCGCAAGGAACAGAAAATATATTTACTTATTTATTCTTCCTTACATGGAAATAGATCATCATAAAGGTCTTCATCTTCATCATTTTCAGATTGCTTAGGCTGAGGAGAAGGAGTTTGTCTTGCTGTCTCAGAGGTGGCCAAGGTGGAAGAAAATACTCATATAAGTAGTACTGCACAGTTCAAACCCATGTTGTTCAAGGGTCAACTGTAAATCATCGATATCTATATTATTAATCTATCTATCTATCTATCTTATCTATACCAACTATGTACAACATAATACATTAAAATTGATTTTATTTCTACCCCCTAACTTCATGATTTGCATTTCTATTGGGTTCTACTTGACACTAAATATTTTGTCATTTCTAATTTGTATCCACAGCACCTGGATATTTAATAAAAATATGAATGTTGATGAATATTGGCTATTAATGGTGACAAATATTTACTGAGCATTTTTTTGTACATATTACAAATATTTTCTCGTAACATATTTGAGAGTTCTTACCAAAGACCTGTGATTTAGAAGTCCTATCACCTATAAAGAATGCAATTTTCCAAGTTTAAATGGCTAGCAAGTAACAAATGTAGCATTTGAACCCAGGCAATCCAGTTCTAGAATTTTTTTTATCTTAATACTACATATATTCAAGTGTAATGAACAAATGCGTGAATTAATAGATGAGTCAATGAAAACTTGTTTTACACAAAAGCTTTAGGTTTTTAAAAAAGTCTCAACCAGAGTTTTTCAATGAGTCCAGAACTTCTATTTGCTATGCAATTCCCTATGCTTTCATTAAGAATAGTTTTACAATTGAATCAGAAATATCTATCTGAAATCAGAATACTTTTGTACAATTATCAACTAAGAGCACTAATTAGAGAATTCTATGAGAGAAGAAAGACAACCGGGCCCTATGTAGCATAAGCCATGTTTGTTTCTTGCCAGTACATTCTGCACTTCGAACACTCATATTCTGGCACTCCACAATAGGTCTATACAGTGTTAGAATGCATTCCTAGTATTTCCAGCCCAAATTATTATCTGTTTTGATGCAAATTGCTAACATCAAATACAAAAACTAAGAAAAAAAAGGAGAAAACATAGTAGCAATAAAAAGAAAATTCACAATAGGCTGTCAGAATTAGCATTTCAAGCATCGTGTGTAAATGCATCCTCTCCTAGAAAAGCATAGTGCATTTTATCCCGTGCTTACAACAAGCCTAGAGTGGGCCAGCCATATTTTTACACAAAATATTTGACATGGGAAAAAATTATAGAATCCTCATAACTAAAACCTATTAATCTTTTCCAAAATCAGGTCACCATAATTTTAGGAATATGATAAGCAACTATATTTTAATAATGCAATAACAATGTGTTAATGCAAAAAATTTTTAAGCTGAAAATGTCCTTCTCTATTCAGGTGAAGTGTATTATGCTGTCCTGACGTCAGTGCCTACAACCTGCAGCTGATAGAACAGTTTCCTCTGGAATAAAAGTTTGTTGTAACCTTAAGTAGGTGATTTCCTCTTGAGAAAAGAAAGTACAGAGAGAACTTGAAAAGAGAGTATTTCAGACTTTTTGCTGCAATGGCCTGAATATAAATTTTATATTTAATCTTCTTAAAGCAAGGAGGAAAAACATCAACCTACATGGCAGATGATAACAGGAATATTGAGAATGAGGAAAATAATCCTGCAAAATCGGTAATTATCAATGCCAGTTACATGGTTTAGAAACTCAAAATAATATGCAGACATCCAAAGAAAAATATTAAACTAGCTGGAAGAAAACTGTGCCCATATGTCCCATCAGCACATTTATTTTAGTAAAGCACCTACGTGTTCAGTCACCAGCATGCCATCAAGAAATGAATTGGGCCATGTAGGAGGTTGTGTGGGCACTCAAGAAAAATAAAACAACCATAGAGAATTATTTACAATATCATTAAAACAGATGAAAATATGGCAAAGATTTGGCTTCTCTTTAAGTCCTAATTTTTTCTTAAACTGTCTATTATAGTCGACTTTAGAACCAATAGCCAAACATGCTCTACATATTTTTATATTATCAACAATGAAACAGTGGACAAGATTGATACAAGAAATTAAATAATCATAAAAACATAAGACTTGTTTATGTTAGAATTTCACCTATAGTACACGAAGTAGGAATGCAACCCTGTGTTTGGAGATTAATATAATAGTATAGCATTAGCCGTGTACAACAAGGACAAGCAGCAAACTATACACTGAGGTTAAATTTAACATAAATTTAACCCATTCTTCTCCTTATATACTTGTCACACCTTTTAATAGTCATTTTTTAATTCTGAAACTCTATAGACAGGAATGGACGTATCTTTGACCATCAGAAACTATTCTCATGCAATTAACCTGGCTTTAAAACTTCCTTCATAAAATCTCAAATTAAAACAAACAAACAAACCAATATTTTCCCATCTTTCAATCAAGACGTGTAATCAATAAAGTCCGTCTTTACCACATGATAAAAACGTGTAATACTTAGGAAGGTAATTTATAATAAAGTATAAATGATGGATGTATTATCTCCCCAGGTGACTGTTTCAGGAGCATATCATTTGGTGATAGAAACATGAAGAGTACACCTAAACAGAGATATGTGAATATTTATTTGTCGAAATATGTGGGGCAGAGGTTTTTGAACCATAGTATCATTTAAATTTCTTTTCAGTAACACTAATTTACTTTCTCCTCAGTTTATTATGCCGTAATTACCAGAATCAAGAATCTTATGTGTAAATACATAAAAATATTAAAATAAGGAATAAATTCAAAGCAGCAAAATCTGATGTCCACAAGGACCGGAAAGATGTGGTAAAAGAGGAAAGCAGACTTGAGAACACATGCCTGTCTAAGCAGTGAAAATTATTGCCACATGGAAATATGGATCGTGTTTGCTAGATGTTCCAATTTTTCAGGAGAAGCTGGTTTTTAGACTCTTATGAGTAATATGCTAATGTTTAAACATTGGCAACTAAATCACTTAAAAAAATTTACATTAGACAAACAGAAATCTTCAATGAGCCCACATTCTGGGATGGCCACAACAGTGAAGTAAAACAGGTGTGTAGACTGGTATATTCTGCCACTCAGTCTTGTTATGGGTTAGAAAAACCTCTCCAGATTTGTTTTCTCAATGGTGAAATGAGAAGAATGTTGTGGAAGTTCTTTTATAACTTTTTTGTATTTTATTTCATAAATTTCTTAGATCTGTGTTTTGTTTTCTTATAGGGTATATAGATATTAGGTCCTTCACTGGATTAGACAAATGTATTCGTTTTTCATTGAACGACATGGACAAGCACTCTTTTAAGCACTAAGAATATGATTTGGAATACAATTTATAAACCCCTCATGGTATTTGCATACGAGTGCCTATAAACAAATAATAAACAGATAAGTTATATAGAGATGGTGTCTGATGATAAGTACAACTGAGTAAAATTAAGGATGAAAGAAGAATGCATATTGCTGAAGGAAGTGGTTGAGGTTTTAAATTTGATGGACAGAGAAAGTCATGCTACACATACAAGATTTTTACAAAGACCTGAGGAATATGAGTTCAAAAACCTTGCACACATCTGAAGGAAGATTGTTCCAGAGAGAGACAATGAAAATACCAAATCCCTGAAATAGCAGTGTGATGAAGATGTTTTCTTAACAAGTATATGGAGTATTTTGAGAGAAGTAGAAGTTAAGAGGAGGTGGAATGGGGGAAAGGTAATGTTGTCTTGTGTTTGGGGGATATGGTAAGGAGTTTAGCTTTTATGTTGAGTGAGACATAAACCGTTGGAGGGATTTGAGAGGTGCAGTGTCCTAGTCTGTTAGGGCTGATATAACAAAATACTTTCTACTGGATAATTTATGGGCAACAGAAATTTATTGTTCACAGTTCTGGAGGTTGGGAAGTCTAAGGTCAAGGAGTCAACAGATTTTTGTCTGGCGAGGGCTTATTCCTTATCAACAGTGTCTTCTTGCTACATCCTTTGTGGCAGAAGGAGCAAAGAAGCCCACTAGCCTCTTTAATAAGCACATTAATTGTTTTCATGAGGTAGAGTCCTCATGACCTAATCACCGCCCAAAGGTTTCACATCTTAGTATCATCAGTTGAGAGTTAGTCTTCAATATACAAATTTTGCAGGGATACATACATTTAGACCACGGCATAGAGTAAATTTTTATGATTAATGTTACAAAAATAATAAAAGAAGAAACTTGAAACTTTTCCATCAAATTGTAGGACTCAGTAATTCTCCTCGCACTTCTACCAGTTTTTGCTGGGTGTATTTTCAAAACTGTTAATATGCTAATTGACTCTCAGACATATGGAATATCCCTTTTTATCTTTCATATTATTTCTTGTTTTGCAGTCTGCAGCTTTCCTAAGATTATTATCTACACAGTATATCTTTTGCCATGCTTTTAGTATCCCTTATAACCGCATGTGGTTGTCTTCGTTTTGTTTAGTTACACAATTACAATTGAATTCAATTGTAAATTAAAGTTTCATTGCAATATTTAATCCACTTCACTTGCTGTAATTATTAATAGAGGTACTTTTATTCCCACCATCTTGCTATTAGTTTTTTATTTGTCCTTTTAATTCATTTTCCTTTATTTTGGGAGTTAAATGCATATATTTTAATTATGCCTCGATATTTCTTCTTTTGATTTTAGCCCTACTACTTTATATAGTTTTAGTGTTTGCTGCAGGAGTGAAAAGATGCCTTAGTGTTTGCTCTAGGAGTGAAAAGATTCCTATTTAACTTACTACACTACTCAGAATGGCATGAAATTTCAGATTCATGAATTGTTTATTTCAGGAATTTTCCATTTAATATTTTCAGATTGTGGTTGACCATGAGTAACTAAAACCATGGAAAGTGAAACCATAGATAAGAAAGGATTACTGTATTTCTTTCTTGTGTTTCCTCTTCATATCTGGATATTTGAATTTCCATCTCTTATCATGCCTTTTCATTCTAAAGATATTTCTTTAGTATTTCTTTTGTGAAGGTCTGGTGGAGACAAATTCTCTCTGCTTTCTTTAATCTGAAATGTTATATTTCACTTTTATTTGTTGAATTTATTTGTTGTTATATTTTATTTTATTTGTTGAATGATGTTCTCACTGAATATTAATTTCTGAGTTACCAGTGTCTTCTTTCTAAACTCTGGCCTCTTTAATAACAGCATTTTACTATACTTTGCCCTCTGTTGGTTCTGTTAAATCAGCTGTTCTGGTTTTCTTGTTTGCTTGTTTGGTTTTCCTTGTATGTAATAGACTTTCTTTCTCTAGTTGCTTTTAAGTTTTGTTAAATTTTGTGTTCAATATTTGTAATCTAAAGTGTGTTTTCATTCATATTTTGGTCTCTCCCTTTGTGGCCTACTTTTTCATAGTTGTTTTTCTACTTTAATTTCCAGATGCTCTGACATACCTAATTTTCTTGCCTGACTCTTCCAACTAGTATGACCAGAGCTTTCCATGTGAGTTCTAATTCTCCTTCACTGAAAATGGAATGAGCATGGTATCAGGAAAAACTACTTTATAGATGTAGACTTACATCTAATGATGCCTTATTTCCATGACCAAATCACCTGTGTTTCCTGTCTCATAACACAGTTGCATTATTTTGTTTGTTATTGTTGGGTGTTTATTTGGTTCCAAAGTTTTATTTTTCTCTATAAGAGTTTGTTTGATATAGGCCATTTTATACTTACTTAAACTAGAATTCATTTTCTGAATGAAGGAAAAACCAGAGGGTACAATGGCAACAAACCTCATAGGGTTGTGACCTTTTACACTCTTATTGAAGTTGGCTTGGATATGTAGCTTTGTGCTTCCAGTGTTCTGGAACTCCTGTTTTTATTTTTTGTTTGTTTGTTTGTTTTTTCAATAATCAATACGCGATATCATGTATTTGCTAAGAAGATCCAGGGTGAAACTCAGCATATGAAATAAAGTTATCTCTTAGACTCATGATACTAACTTCATTCTTCATTCTTCATCAAACACTACTCATCAGTCAGTATGGAACACAATTCAAACTTTAGAACAGCATTTCCTTAATGGAATGTTGTGAGTTTAAGGGATTTATAGGTGGATCAAGGAAAAATGCATGACCATGTGGTGGCTGTAGAATAGAATAAGCTTTATTTGGGTGGTGCTTTGACAGGTTTGCATTCTGGGAAGTCCCTTACAGAACGAGGTCTTCCAGAGAGAATGGCCAGCCAGCAAATGGTTACTATACAGAAAGAAAAGGGGCAAAGGAACTCCCAGTGGAGAGGGGGAAACCAAGAGAAGGTTCATGTGTCTAGATGATTTCACTCAGCAGCATAATGAGGAGTCTCTGAGTTACAGAGCACTAAAGAACAGCAACATCTTGGGACTATTCATAGCTCAAGAGTCTGTCTTCTCAATGGCTAGAAGATGTTTGGTACATTTGTGCAGTATATATAAGCCAGAAACCTCTAAATTGCTATCAGCTTATTTTGGGCTATATTTAAAATAATTGCATGGGTAAAAAATTGAGTTTGGTTGTGAAAATGGAAGAAGTAAATGACATATATGAAGTTACTGACATAAAAGACCAATATACAAGGGCCATGTTTAAAACATTTATGTAGAGAAATAAAAGTAGAAATTCTAGTTAAAATAAATGTTCCAGACTACAGAATAACGGGAAACCTATGAACACTTAAGGTTTGCAAAGAAGGCACACATGTGAATATTCCCTATTTTCTTTACCTGTCTCTGTTCCTTGTTCTTTTTAACCCAAGCAACACCCTCTGCAAGCCACTCAGTCCAGTGATCATATTCTTTCCTCAGAAAACTACCCCTGTGAACACAGTGGCTCATTGTATACTTTGTTACATCAATAAACACTTTAGGATTGCTTGAATTATAGAAAACACTGATTGATCTATAGCATACATGTACCCTGGAAATAACATAGCTTTATTTTATGATTGTGGACACACTCACACAAGTAAGTGAGTGATTCCCAAAAGACTTCTGATTTTATTTCTGAAGTGAATTTTATAAATTGTATTTTTATATGATAATTATGAATTCTAATTAGGTATTGAATAAACAAATAGAACTCCGTGTGAAAATACTCTTGCCATTTTTAAAGAAAATGAATTGAATGCTTTTTAAAACCCATGTTATATTCATATTATTGAAAGAATATCATCAACTTAGGTAAAAAATTGGTTTCTGCTAATCGGATAAAATGTAGACATTTACAAGAATTCAGCAAAGATGGTTTTGAAAATGTCTCTACTCCCTCGACTTTAAACACATTTAAATAGAAAATTATAGATAATGAATTATAGGCACAACTGATTCTAGAAAGATGACACAGCTACTCATAAAAAGGGGGATACTTGACTATTCATCAACAGATTTAGGAATGATTATAATTTAATGTTTAAAGTTAAATAATTTATTTCATGGATATTTTGCATTCTGATTCTTTGTTTTTGTACCAATGACTTATTGTATATCCTGATCATATTGAATAAGAGAACCTGTTTTATACTGAAAAAAATTGTTTCTTTCTTGTCCTTCCATAGTTTGGTTGCACTTCTATAGAAACATCACTTACTATCAACAGTTGCCAGATTTCCTGTCACAGGAAAACATAGCTGACGTTAACAGCTGGTTCCTATAACATGATTTTGATTCGAAGTCACCTGTTGATAAGAGCAGTGAGGATGCTGATGCAGAATCAGCGAGAATGCGCAGCTCGCTGCATCACAGCTGGTTCCATTACTCCTTTTGTCCATGGCAGAGATTGCTAAATTACCATGAGATCCAACATTTTTATTCTTGTTTCTACCAAAGTGGCTCTAATTTTTAAAAATTATTTGGACTTCAACAAATAGTTTTAGAAGGTAGTATTTAGTTTGCTTTAAAAAACACAACTGGTTTACTTATTTGATAAGCAAGAAGCAGAATTCAAAGTTGTACACATTAATTAGATAATGTGTGAATTTTTTCTTATGATTAAAGAAGCAATTCTGTTTGGGAAAGCCATAAGCAGAAACTCAAAAAATACTCATTTTAGGGCCATCAACTTACATCAACTGAGCTTACATGGAGTGACTTGTTTAAACAGAGTTAACTTTGTTAGCATAAATATCTGCACAAATTACTATTTTCCAATTTAGAAGTACAATGTTTAGCTTAATGATAATTTTAGGTCCTCTTTTTGTAGTTGCACTCTTACTGATATACATGTTGATGCTAAAGTATTCTTGTAGCAAGAACCAGTGCCTTTTTATATCTTGCAGTTTAATTATCAGATCGCTATAAAATAAAATGAGGTCTTAAAAATACCTGAAAAGAACTTGTTCTTTTCAGTCGGTGAGTACAGAGTCAGTGCATGCCTCAGCTTCATCTTCTAGCTAAGATGGAGAAGCTTGAAGCTAATCGTAGGAACCTAGTTTGAAAATATCACAGAGTGACCAAGGGGCCCAGTATTTCAGGGGCTATGATGGGGAGAGGAGGGAAGGCTTCATTAGAGCTTCTCCATCAGGACTTTTGCTGATTCTCAACACAGAGCAAGAAGCCCAGAATCAATGGAAATGACTATGACTAAACCCAAAAAATCTACCATTGCTTTTGGCAAACTATAAGACTGGCAAGGAAAAATATTGAAGTTTGCATTCCCAAGGCTATCAAGAGAGAAAAGAGCAACACAGATGTAATTCTTGTACTTTATGGTTTCCTTTCTTGGCTTTTTTTTTTCTTTCTTTCTTTCTTTTTTTTTTTTTTTAATTTTAAACTGCACAGAGCAAGAAATTACAAAGCTCACCAAAACTTCTTAAAAGCACAGTGGAGTTAAAGGTAGTCTCATGGTGAAAATAAAGTGAGTCTGTTAATTACAAAATACTCTAACTTGTGATGCTTAGAGTGCTATATCCTAGCACAAGGTGTGAAATGAAGGTAAATAGAACCTCAGCAAAATGCAAACAGCCTTAAGTCAGTTCAAACCTTTATTTAATTAAAATTGTCTTCTACTCTTTCTACTTACAAGAGGATAGTCTGATATCTCATCAGGAAAATGAGTGACAACATCTAGTTCTCCAAAAATTTTTGCTATGATGTCAAAAAAAATCAAGTAAAAATGATGCAAACCAAGAAAAAAGGACAATAGAGAAACGGATACCAGAAAGAGAACTACAGATGACTTTGTTATTAGAATTGGTGGAGAAAAGATTCACTGAATATGCTGAGGAAAACATACAAAAGCTGGACAATTTTATCATGTAGAATCCACAAGAAAATAAGTAAAACTTTTAAAACCACAAAATGTAATAATTAAAATTAAGAACTCAAAGAAAGTTTGACAGCAAATTGAGCACTATGGAGAGGGTTTAAGTACATTGGGAAATAGTTTACTAGAGAATAACAAATACAAAATAATGAAAAGAAAAAGAATGGAAAATTCATAAGAAGCCATAAGAAAAATATGAAATAAAATGAAAAATTCTAACATGTTAAATTTGCAGAAATGTAGAGAAGAGAGAATGGTGGTTCTGCAGAGAGCAAAGGGTACTATCTGAGAATGAAACACTGGTACTTATTCAAACTGTACTTTAAAGCTCTATGAATGCCAAAATAAAAATAATATTAAAAACACATTATAATGTGATTATTGAAAATCAAAGTTAGATATGCTATTAAGGCAGTCAGAGAAAAAAAGACACATACTTTCAAGGAGCAGCAATAAGACAGACAATGGGATGACATCTTTCAAGTTCTGAGATGAAATGACTGCCAACCTAAAATTCAGCACTCAGTAACAATGTAATTCACAAACTAAGGAGAAAAAAAATATTTATCAGACAAACAGAAAATGGGACAATTTGTTATGAGAATGTGGGAGCTACGAAAAACAGAACCAAACCAACTTGTCTTTATTTACAATCTGTACTTTTTTTAATCTATGTAGATTACACTTCAGAATAAAATTGTTTTAATTATAATATGACAGAAACCTCTCAGAGTAGTCTTATTAGCAAAATAGCCTTTTCTATTATTTGTTTATTTATTTATTTTAGAGAAAGAGTCTTGTTATATTGCCCAGGCTGGCCTCAAACTTCTAGAAGAAACTTTTCTATTTCTTAGTGTTAGAAATCAGTTGCATCATAGGAGTTTGTGTTTCACACAATATATTGATTTTGTGATTCATTTGATGGTTGCAGCAAATGATAAAATGACAATAAATAAAAATAACAAAATACTCTTTCAATACTTGAAGATAGACCCCTCAAATTAAGAGTAGTACAATGGTCAGGCAATAAAATATGTAGAACTGAGGCCATTAGGTAGAGATAAGGCAAAAAAAAAAAAATGATTAATGTATCTTGTAAGATGTGGGAAAGAGAGATTGCCTCCAAATACAAGCCTTTTGTTCTTGTCCAGTGATGTTTGCCTTGGAAAGGTTATCATATTTGTTGCATTACCAACAGGGTGATCCTCATTACTAGGCAATTGATTCATTACAAGAAATAAGATACTTCCCAAATAGAAATGAGTACAAGCCCAGCAAACAGTCATTTTAATTTTATGCTTTACATAGTTTAGGTAAAAATTTGAGCCAGGGTATCAGACTTATGTCAAGAGTGCCTAAACATGCAAAAACCAATGTTAAGAATGGGGTTCCTTCCAGCCTGGGCGACAGAGCAGGACTCCGTCTCAAAAAAAAAAAAAAAAAAAAAAAAAAAAAAAAAAAAAAAAAAAAAAAGGGTTCTTGTAGGTGATATACTTAGAGAATTTTAAACCTATAAAATAGAGGAAAAGATATCTTGAGCAATAAAGAACAAGATATCTTGATAAATAAAGAACAAAAGAATGTAGATTAGTGCATGAAAATTTGTGGTCTTGTTCCACAGATTGAAGCACTAGCTGAGTATCTCTTATATAGTCTTAAATTTGGTACAGAGGTCTTGGGTTGAATCCTTCTCTTTAGAGGAATGTCTGCTTCTCAAAATTCCTAAAAATATTCAACTAAATGTTTCTGGTTAGAACAATTCTACAGAGATTTGATTTAAGTTTGTGTCTTTTTAATTGAGAGACATGAATCCATCAATCAAACTTCTGGAGATTCATTACTGTGTGCAAAAGATTACTTGGGTGCTGAAGCAAGAGACTAAAGGCACAAACTGTTTCAGTATAATAAACAAAATAGTTACAATAAGAATAGTCATAATACAAATTAGATATAGAGATGATCATGGACAATTATCATTATTAATCATTAGCTTTTAATATTACTCTTTGTTGCATTACTAATATAACCTAGAAATAACCGGCGGGTATAGGGTCAGGTGCTAAAGGGACATTGTGAGAAGTGACCTAGAAGGAAAGAGATGAGCCTTCTGTCACACCCGCATAAGGGCCGCTTTAGGGCTCCTTGGTCAAGCAGTAACGCCAGCGTCTGGGAAGACACCCATTACTTAGCAGACTGCGAAAGGGAATCTTCTTTCCTTGGAGGAGTCAGGGAACACTCTGCTCCACCAGCTTCCTGTGGAAGGCTGGATATTACCCAGGCCTGCCCGCAGTCATCTGGAGGCCTAAACCCCTTCCTGTGGTGCTGTGCTTCAACAGTCACACTCCTTATCCACTTTCACCTTCCTCCCGTACTCCTGGTTCCTCTTTGAAGTTAGTAGTAGATAGCGGAAGAAGGAATGGTGAAAGTCTTAAAGTCTTTGATCTTTATTATAAGTGCATAGAAGAAAACGTTGATGTATACTGCCTTCTCTCCCTCTGCTTCAGCTACCTAAGGGGGACAGGTCCCCCTGTCCTGTGATCATGTGACTTGCCTCACCTTGTCAATCACTTAGAAGATTCACCGTCCTTACCCTGCCCCCCTTGTCTTGTATGCAATAAATATCAGCACACCCAGCCTTTTGGGGCCACTACCGGTCTCCGCATCTTGGTGGTAGTGGTCCCATGGGCCCAGCTGTTTTCTTTTTATCTCTTTGTCTTGTGTCTTTATTTATTACAATCTCTGTCTCCGCACACGGAGGAAACACCCGCTAAGCCCTGTAGGGTGGACCCTACAACTACTATGCTGATTGTTTATAGTATTCGATGATGTAAATTCCACTGGAAATCAAGGATTATCTTTCCGTGATGTTACTCCTTGAGATGAAATTGAAATCCAGGTTGTACAACATGAAAAGGTTATTTTGTATGCTCTTGAAAAAACAATGCTCAATTTAATTAGTTCTTTTCAATACTTGGTTATGTTGTCTTACAATAATTAGGAGCACCAAATCAGAGATGATATTCTTATACATATGGGTAGGCTGTAGCTAACTTATGAATGGAGTTAACAAACTTTCAATAATTTAACTCCCAACTCCAAAGGAGTGAATGATCTAAGGTATTACCATTGGGTTGGCTAACAACAATTTAACTCCCAAAGGAGTTAAATATGAAACCATGATAGTGTCTGACAGCTTTTTTTTTTTTTAATTAAACTTTAAGTTCTGGGATACATGTGCAGAATGTGCAGGTTTGTTACACAGGTATACATGTGCCATGGTGGTCTCCTCTGACAGCTTTCTTAATTTGAGTTTCAGAATCCTATTTGTTATTTTTAACTTTCCTGAATATTGGAGTAATATAGACATTATTATAATATATTAGATATAAACTCAGAAAACTTTGCAAAACTCTTCAATAATAGCCTCAATTAATTGGGTATCTCTGTCACCAGATACTGACATTCTTCCAAGTGGGAATGCACTATTTAGTAACGACTTATGCCACTGTTAGATCCATAGCTCTCTATCAAGGAAAGAATCACATACATCCCAATAGTAGGTAATGACAAGATTTAGCAAACCCACTGCATGGTTATAGTGTTTGATATCCATTTAGAGATGTTCAAATGAGCCCTTGGATTCAAAATCTTGCTCATGTGGCACCTTTGCAATTTTGCAAGGCTTATGTTGATGACAGATGTGATAAACACTGAAAATTTACTAAAAAGTTTTAGTACTTTTTTTTTCCACTGAGACTTATTAGTGAATTTTTCTCCTTTGAGTGCTATTTTTTTTTTGCAAAATTATTACAACACTTTACATTAATTCTTCTTGCAATATTAAGTTGCCATCCGGAGAAAACAAGAGTTTTAGTTATACATGTTTTGGGGGTACCTGTGAAATTTTGATACCTGTATACAATGTGTCATAATCAGATTAGAGTAATTAGGATATCTATCACCTAAAACACTTTTCTTTGTGTTGAGAATATTCCATTTTTTCTCTTCTCACTATTTTGAAATAGATAATAAATTATTAACTAATTATCTCTATGGTACTATTAAATATTAGTACACACATAGAATTCCTTCTATGTACTGTATTTCTATGCCCCTTTACCAACTTCTCTGCATCTCTCCCTCCCACATATTCCTCCCACATTACGGTATCTATTATTCTATTCTCTATGTCCACGAGTAGATCTCATGGGTATAGTGAAATAAGCCAAGCACAGAAACGTATAACATACAACATCACAGAAAGATAATCCTTGATTTCCAATGGAATTTACATCATCGAACACTATAAACAATCAGCACAGTAGTGGTAGGGTACAGCCCTATGGAGTTTAGCTAGTGTTTATTCCTTGTGTGGAGACAGATATTGTAATAAATAAAGACAAAAAACAAAGAGATAAAGAGAAGACAGCTGGGCCCAGGGGACCACTACCACCAAGACTGGTAGTTGTGGCCATGAAGGGCTGGGTGCGCTGATATATATTGCATACAAAAAAGGGGGGCAGCATAAGGAGGGTGAATCTTCTAAGTGATTGACAAAGTGAAGCAAGTCATGTGATCCCATATATGAGTGAGGACATGCAGTATTTGTGTTTCTCTGCTTTGCTTATTTCACTTTACACAATGACATACAATTCTACTCATGTTGCTGCAAATAACAGGATTTTTTTATGGTTGAGTAATACTCCATTGTGTATACATACCACATTCTCTTTATCCATTTTTCTCTTGATAGATAATTAGGTTAATTCTGTATCTTGGCTATTGTGACTAGGAATACAATAAACATTTGATACACTGTTTTCCTTTCTTTTGAATATTTACCTAGCAGAGGGATTGTTGCATCATATGTTATATTTTTAGCTTCTTGAGGAACTTCCACATAATTTTCCATAGTGACTGTACTATTAATATTTTACTTTCCACCAACGGTGGACAAATGCTCCTGTTTCTCCACATCCTAGTCAGCATTTGTTACTTCTTGTTTTTTGATTATATCCATTATAAGTGGGGTGAGATTATAGCTCATTGTAGTTTTGATTTTCATTTTCCTAAAGATCAATGATATTCAGCATTTTTTTCATCTGTTGGCCAGTTGTATGTCTTCTTCTAAGAAATTTCTATTCAGTTCTTTTGCCTGATTTTATTCAGACTGTTTTGTTTTTTGCTATGGAATTGAGTTTCTTCCACATACGAGTTATTAGTCCCTTATTAGATGGATAGTTGCCAGATATTTTCTTCCATTCTGTAATTGTCCCTTTACTTTGTTGATTGTTTCCTTTGCTGTGCAGAAGCATTTTAGCTTGATGTATTCCCAGTTTGCCTATTTGTGCTTTTATTGCCTGTGCTGTTGAGGTCTTACTCAAACAAATCTTTGTCTAAACCAGCGTCTCATAGCATTTTCTCCAATGTTTGTTTTTTAAAAGTTTCATGGTTTCTGGTCTCACATTTAACTCTTTAGTTAATTTTATGTTGGCTTTTGTATATGGTAAAAGATAGGGATCTCATTTCATTTTTCTTAATATGGTTATCCACTTTCCCAGTACACATTATTGAAGAGACTGTCCTTTTCTCAATGTATGTTCTTGGCACTTTTGTTGAAAATGAGTTGTCTATAAAGTTGTGGATTACGTCTGGGTGCTCTATTTTGTTCCATGCATGTACATGTCTGTTTTTATGCCAGTACCATGCTGTTTTGACTACTATGTCATTGTAGCATAATTTGAAATCAGACTGTGTAATGCTTACAGTTTTGTTCTTTTTGCCTAGCATTGTTTTGGTTGTGTGGAGTCTTTCGTGGTTCCACACTAATGTTAAGATTGCTTTTCTATTTCTGTGAAGAATGTCATTAGTATTTTAATAGGGCTTGCATTGAATCTGAAGCTCACTGCGTAATACAGACATTTTAACTATACAATTTTTATAATCCATGGGTATGGGATATCATTTTATTTTCTAATAATGTATAATGACAATTTCTGTCATTAGTGTTTTATAGTTTTCCTTGTAGAGATTTTTCACTTCTTTGATTAAATGTATTCCCGGGTATTTAACATTTTATAGCTCTTGTAAATGGGATTTGCTTTTTGGTTTCTTTATCAGACTGCTGTTTGTATACAGAAAGGCAACTGATTTTATGTTGATTTTGTACCCTGCAATTTTACTAAATTTCTTTATCTGTTCTAAGAACTTTTTTTTTTTTGGTGGAATCTTTAAGTTATTCTATATATTTTTTATGAAATTTTATCTAGAGTTCTCCTAGAATTCATTTTCTGAATAAATTGCTGAAATTATATAATAGACTTATTCAGGTAGAATTAAAACTTTCTACCTTTCCATAATGATCTCACTGAAACTCACTGATCAATTCCAAAATGATCTCAGTAAATTCTCAATGAAACTGGAGTTTCACAAGCAGTAGGATTTTATTAAAGGGAGGTCTGACTCTACCGTATACTTTTCATCTAGGGTTTAAAAAAAAATACATCTTACTTGTTTTGGTTTGTGCTCCTACCTCTAAAATGTTTATGTCTTCACAAATTAGATACTTAGAGCATTTCTTACATTACTGAACATCCTTAGTTGGAGGTTCTTGCTGAAGTGAAGAATTCCTTGTCTCCAAAGCATTCCAAAAATAGGGACTGCCCCAAAACCCATACACTATCAGCATGTATATTAACCCTCCCATCTCCTCCTAAATGACAAATTCAAATGAGTGCAATGATTTCCAATGGTTGGACAGATTTGTTTCCAGCAAGGGGCCATAATCTAGGGGTTAGTCGAACACTGTTTATCCTTTCTGAAACCATCCTGTTTTGATCTTAAGAAACAAAAGTAATTTAGCTTTTCTAAAGAAGATTCTAATATATTTCTCTAAGACAGTTTATGAATAGAAATTAGTGAATCACTTTTTGTTTCTTCAGGTAATGGAAATACTGTAGCAGGAAGCTAAGCATTGTAACAATGAATGAAAATGCATAAAGCAAAAAGTAATAGAATTTCATAGAAAATAAAACTACTTACAAAGAAAGTTGTGTATTTTCAGTAAGCAAAAAATATTTTACAGAATGAAGACTGTCATGTTCAAAGGAGGTCTTAAAACCAAATGACAGAGGCCACTGCTTGATTAACTGCTGTTTCTATTCCCCTAGATAAGGTGAGTAGGCTTTTGTCACTATAAGAAAGAGAGGTTGTAACATAATCTTGGTATGTATATAGATATAGATATAGATATAGATATATAAATAGATCCTCAACTATTTAAATGGAAATTTAAGGGCTGTACAGTCTTATTATTCATAGAATGGTAGAAAGACTGGTAGTAATGCCATCTTATTATGCAAAGAGTGGTAAAAGCAACAAAACAAAATTGGCAAGTAGAACTTAATTAAAGAGCTTCTGCACAGCAGAAGGAACTATCAACTGAGTAAAGAGACAGCCTACAGAATGGAAGAAAATATTTGCAATGATGCATCCAACAAAGGTCTAATATCCTGACTCTATAAGGATCTTAAACAAATTTACAAGCAAATTTGCACTGTTGGTGGGAATGTATTTGCTTGGCATTGTTTCTGCTTTGTGGGCTCTGTTTTTGCTTTCATATAAATTTTAGGATTTTTTTTTCTAGTTCTGTGAAAAAATGATGGTATTTTGATGATAA
Source organism: Rhinopithecus bieti (assembly GCF_001698545.2). NCBI lineage: Eukaryota > Metazoa > Chordata > Mammalia > Primates > Cercopithecidae > Rhinopithecus > Rhinopithecus bieti. The sequence continues at coordinate 1,935,288 of NW_016804510.1, forward strand.
TTGCATTGAGTCTGTAGAATTGCTTTGGGCAGTATGATCATTTTCACAATTATTATTCTTCTCATCTATGAGCATGGGATATGTTTTCATTTGTTTGTGAAATTTACATTTTCTTTCAGCAGCGTTTTGCAGTTTTTCTGGCACAGATTTTTCACCTCTTTGGTTAAGTATCTTGTTAGGTATTTTATTTTATATTTTTGCAGCTGTTGTAAAGGGGATTCAGTTCTTGATTTTAAATCATGAAGGATTGTGTAAATGTTCAGAATTATAGGGAAGACATTAGGTTATAGACAACTTAGGTTAAGTTACATAGCTGTGTGGTGATTTCAGAAAAATTGAGAACCTGTTGTCTACAATAGCTAGGGTCACCCTGAAATCTCTGAATTACTCTTAATTACAGTTCTGTGAAAGTTTTGAACTGGTTCATAGTGTATCAGGAATAAGGAATCTAACTTTTCTGGATGAATCACATCCTACGTAACACACTTTATTTTGATAAAATTTTGCATTTCTTGGGGCAATGTATGCCCTTTTGGACTAAAAGTGTAAGTGGGATGAACCTTACATGTTTCTCCTTTTTGGAAAGTAACACAAGGTCATTCAGATATTGGGCAAAAGTAGAATCACAGGGAAATTTAAGGTTCTCGAGGACTTAGAGACTCCTGAAAATAAGAGGTTGCTTTATTAACCTCTGAAATGGTAACATCCCAGGTATATTGTTTTTCCAAGAAGAAGGCAAAGAAGCGCTACCTATTTTGATCTAAAACAATAAAAAAAAAAAGCAAAAGACAAACCTACAATTTTTTTTTTTTTTTTTTTTT
>NW_016804510.1:1936552-1978681 GCF_001698545.2 Rhinopithecus bieti
TTTTTTGAGATGTTGTCTTGCACTGTTGCCCAGGCTGGAGTGCAGTGGCGCTATCTCACTGCAAGCTACGCCTCCCAGGTTCATACCATTCTCCTGTCTCAGCCTTCTGAGTAACTGGGACTACAGGCACCCACCACCATGCCCAGCTAATTGTTTGTGTTTTTAATGTTAGCCAGGATGGTCTCGATCTCCTGACCTTGTGATTCCCCCGCCTTGGCCTCCCAAAGTGCTGGGATTACAGATGTGAGCCATGGCACTCTGCCTCAGACCTACAATTTTTTACAACCAACAATATTGAAATATTTCACTATCCAGCCCTTTAAAGAAAAAGTTTGCTAATCTCTGACCAAGGGTGATGCAAGGAAGACTTCGTAAACTCAAATTTATTGGTAACTTATTGAAACATAGAAAATATCTAAATGCTATTGTACTCAAGCATTTTCAAATAAAACAATTTAAAAAATCAATTTAATTGAAGGCTTTATAATTACTGAAATATTTTTAGGTAAACTTCCAAGAAAGAAATAAGAAATTTCAAAAACACAGTCATTCTTAGAGAAATGAATTTAAGGGTTCAGCTTTTGTAAGAAAATCAAACTGAATTCATTCTTCCTAAAGAATGAATAAATAGACAAAAAATGATTATATTTGATGGCAATTATTCTAAGGATCTCTGGATGTCTTGTTTTCATGGCCTTGGGGGTACTGTAAAATACTTTTGCAAAACATTTAATAAACTTCAGAATGTAATGTGATTAACATTATAGGACACATTCATCATCCAGTGACTTACTGCTGATATAGTTTTGTTCTCTGATGATGTATGCTATTGTTTAAAATTACATATATTTTAATTGGAGATTTTATTAGACCTTGTTAGTCAGATAGAAAGTGACCATCAAACAGTCATAATTTAAAATGTCCTCTTCTTAAAATAGACTCTATTTTCTCTTTACAAAAATAAACAACAAATGACCAAATTTTAAAAAATCGATCTGTCTAAAATTATTGAGGGTCTTTACTATACATAAAATATAATATATGTAATTAAGCATATAATGCTTAATATATAATATATAATTAAGCATATAATGCCTAATACATAATATAATTAAGCACATAATGCTTAAGATATAATACATATAATTAAGCATATAATGTTTAATAATATGATTATTAAGCATTTGATCTAATAATAGTTTTTTTTTTTCTTTTAAAAATATGTATGCTGGAGAGTAAGGAGATTATATCATGCATAAAAAGTTAAATTGTTTGCCATTGGTAGAACTCAGATTGAACCCCAGGAAGTTTAACTCCAAAGTCTGGGCAATTCACATTCAGTTCTACTGTCTCCCAAGCAAAATGAGGATGATGGAATCACATTTACAAAAGGACATATGAAAAGAAATGGAATAGAGAGTTCAGAAATAATGTCATGCCTCTACAACCATCTGATCTCTGAGAAAGTTGACAAAAACAAGCAATGGGGAAATGATTCCCTAGGCAATAAATGGTGCTGGGATATCTGGCTCGCCATATGAGAAGACTGAAAATTATACCACACACAAAAATCAACTCAAGATGGATTAAAGACTTAAATGTAAAACCCACAACTGTAAAAGCACTAGAAGATAACTTAGGAAATACCATTCTGGACACAGGACCAGGCAAAGATTTTATGATGAAGACGCCAAATGCGATTGCAACAAAAAACAAAAATTGACAAATGAGACCTAATTAAACTAAAGAGCTTCTGCACAGCAAAAGAAACTATCAACAGGTAAAGTGATGACCTACAGAATGGAAAAACATATTTGCAAACTATGCATCCAACAAAGGTCTAATGTCCTGAATCTATAAGGATCTTAAACAAACTTACAAGCCCAAAACAAATAACCTCATTAAAAAGTGGGCAAAGGGCTAGGTTCAGGTGGCTCACGCTTGTAATCCCAGCAATTTGGGAGGCCAAGGCGGGTGGATCACCTGAGGTCAGGAGTTCAAGACCAGGCTGGCCAGCGTGGTGAAACCCGTCTCTACTAAAAATACAAAGAATTAGTCAGGCGCAGTAGCAGACGCCTGCAATCCCAGCTAGTCAGGAGGCTGAGGGAGGAGAATCACTTGAACCCAGGAGGCAGAGGTTGCAGTGAGCCAAGATTGAACCACTGCACTCTAGTTTGGGCAACAGGTGGAGACTCCGCATTAAAAAAAAAAAAAAAAAAAAAAAAAATTGTGGGCAAAGGAGAAGAAAGGACACTTTTTTTTTTTTTTTTTTTTTTGAGATGGAGTTTCGGCTCTGTCGGCTCCACGCGCTGGAGTGTAGTGGCACGGACTCCCTCACTGCAAGCCTCGCGCCTCCGGCGGGTTCACCGGCCATTCTCCTGCTCAGCCCTCGCCGAGGTACTGGGACTACAGGCTCCGGCCACCACGCCCAGCTAATTTTTTATTGTATTTTTAGTAGAAGAAGAGGCTTTCACCCATTGTTAGCCCAGATAGTATGGAAATCTCGCTGACCTCGTGATCTGCCGGCCTTCGGGGCCCTCAGCAAAAAGTGCTGGGAATTCACAGGCATGAGCCATCTGGCCTGGCCGGACAGACACTTTTTAAAAAAGAAGGATATGCATTCAGCCAGCATTTATGAAAACCTGCTCATGCGGTAATTATTAGAGAAAGGCAAAATTGAAAACGCAGAGTGAGAAAAACGATCTTCAATGCCAGTCAGAATGGCTACTATTAAAACGTTGTTTTTTTTTATTGTTAATAGTTTAAGTTATAGGGTAATGTTGCATAACGTGCAGGTTTGTTACATATGTATACTTGTGCGCATGTTGGTGTGCTGCACCCATCAAGCTGCGTCAGGCACCCATCAAGCTCGTTGAGTTGTACATCAGGTATAACTAGCGCAAAGCAATCCCTCCCTCCTCCCCCCTCCATAAAATAGGCCCGCGTGCTATGATGTTCTCCTTCCGATCGCAAGTATCTCATTGTTCAGTTCCCACCTAATGGTGAGAACAGGTGCGGTTGTTTGGTTTTCCTGTTTTCTTGCCGTAGTTTGCTGAGAATGATGGTTGACCAGCTGCATCCATGTCCGCTACAAAGGAACACAGAACTCATTCCTTTTTATGGCTGCATAGTATTCCATTGGTGTATACGTCGCAGCATTTTCTTAATCGCAGTCTGTCACTGATGGCACATTTCGGTTGATATTCGCAAGTCTTTGGCTATTGTGAATAGTGCCCGCAATGAACATACGTGTGCTGTGTGCTTTATAGCAGCATGAATTTATAATCGCTTTGGGTATATCCCCAGTAATGGATGGCTGGGTCATATGGTAGCTTCCAAGTTCTAGATTAAAAAAAAAAAAAAAAAAAAAAAATAGAAGCTGGTGAGTTTGCAGAGAAAGGAAATGGGCTGCTTGTTGGATATGGTAAAATTACTTCAGGCCATTGTGGAAAGCAGTTGGCAAATTTCTGAGAGAAAGCCTCAAAACAGAACTACCCTCGACCCCAGCATTCCATTGTTGTGGATATACCAACAAAGGAGTATAATCATTCTAGCCATAAAAGTACATGCATGTGTATCGTTCATCCAGCAGCACTGTTCACAATAGAAAATATGAATCAACCCTAATTGGCCATTAATGGTAGAGTGGATACAATAAAATGGGTAATATATACCATGAATCATATACGCACACACTGGGCATAAGAAGAAGAGATTATACTCCGGCTGCAGCAACATGGATGGAGCTGGAGGCCATTATCCTTAGTGAAGTAACACAGGAACAGAAAACCAAATACTGCATGGTCTCATGTATAGGTGGGAACTAAACATTGAGTACACATGGACACAAAAAAGGGAATGACAGACACTGGGGCCTACTTGAGGATGGAGGGTAAGGATCAAAAAACTACCTACCAGGTACTATGCTTATTCCTGAGTGATGAAATAATCTGTACACCAAATTCCCATGACATGCAAGTTACTCATATACAAAAACCTACAAATATGCCCCGAACCTAAAATAAAAGTTAAAAATATTCAAACATGCCAATGAATACATTTGAATGAAATACGTAGATATTATTGGAAAAGTGGCAAGAGTAATGAAGCAAAGCAAAAGATAACCAGTTTATGCATTTGTAACATAATCAGTAATTTTGTCCTGAGATCCTCTTTTCTATTATTAATGTAGAATCTGTGAGAGACTGTAGACAGCGTTTCACTGTCTTAGGAATTACCAGCTGAAATATAACCACTCCGTGAGGTCTATACTAAATAAAAAAGTCTGGCCCAATAACAATCAGGGATAACAAACAAAATTGAGAGTAATCACTTCCATCTCATGTTTTCTAGATTGAAAGGATGCACAAACATTGAAAAAACATCGTATCTAGTTGTGTGTGTGAGACATAGAGAAGAAAAGACGGAAAGAGATGTTTTATATTCACTCGTGTACACTAGAATGTCAAGAGTTCACACTGCATTAGTTTCACAGAGGTTAGATGTAAGATGCAAATCAGATTCTGATTATTTCATATGATTCTATTTTAAGGGTACAGTTAGAGATAAGGAACTTCTTGCATCCAGACCACCATTGCTATTTTGCGATAAATAATAATGATGTACTTAAGTAGGCACTCCATGATTCGTGCCTCATTTTATCCTACAAAATTCTGGTCCTCTAGTAATATAATTACAACCCTTTCCATAATGCCTATGAGTATCTGGTGGATCTGGATGGCTTATTATTAGAGGGCTATGAATTAGAGTGGTGTGTCAATGCATTCCAGATGAGAATATCAATGTGACAAGAAGCCATGTCTAAAGGAAAATAGATGTGGAATAGAGAGAATAGAATAAGACCTGCTTTTAATTGTTGAAAGTCTGTCACAGAAAATAATGTATAATCTTGTCTATTATGCTGTAAATGAAAGATGGAGCTTCAAAAGGTGAGTGTTGCATAGTAATACATTTTGAAAATATAAGGAAAAATAATATTATACTGAAATATGCTACTTGAGGAATTAGTCAATGCCTCCTCAACAAACACATTGATGTAGTTACAAATTGTATGATAACTTGTCTTTAGCTGTTGGGTTTGGGAGTTTGAGTAGGAGTTTATTATTCCCTCCCAGTTTCAGTTTCCCAGTAGATTAGGCTAACATACTACACCTAAAAACATATGGTTAGTATACACACGACATAATAATTTTAGAAAAAATAGGACAATGGGCAAGAGAGTGAATATTTTATTCTTTGTAGGCCAAGAAGCAAAGTAAAGAATATTATAGAGAAACTTACATAGCATGAAAAATAACAAATATCAAAAAATGATGAAATTCAAAATACCATAGTAATCATAATAGAGTATTTGTGGAAATTCAAGTCTATTGACTATCAGAATGAAATTCTGTTTAAAAGGATAATATTTATCTTAATTGGGGTTCAAAGTCTGTGTCCCTTAGCTTAAAACATTGGTTGCAAATGCTCATCTGCTAATAACAATCCCTAAATAGATTTTACATATTACATCTATGAAAATGTATTTTTACACAGATGGGTGATGCTTGTGACACATGCAATACTGTCATGTCATAGTATCCTCACTAGCTTTGTAGTGCTGAGAGCAGAAGTGCAAAGCGAAGAGACCCAATACGCTCTCTGTGTCCACTACTCATTTCTGCTGATGTAGCAAGAAATAAGTCTCAGATAAGACTTAAAAAAACAAGTGTGGCTAAGTTCCAACAAAATTATAGTTACAGACACTGACATTTTAACTTCATTTTTATGTGTCCTGAAATATTCTCACTTATCTTTTTTCAACATTAGAATATACAAAAACAATTCTTAATCCTCAAGTCACCAAAATCTGGAGGGGAGGTAAACAAGGATGGTAGATTTGGCTCGTAGGCAGTATGTTGCAAGCCCCTGTATCCAGGAAGTATAAAAGTAGGCACTTCTTGAAGATCCACAAAAGTTAGTATTGCCAGTAGCAGGCTGAGAATCTGGTGCGAAGCCTAGTAGATAGCCAGATGTTGGCATGATCCTGAAGAGAGAGAAACTTAAAGAATATGATAGATGCAACATGTGAAAACCTAGGAAAATACAGATGAACTGGAAGCTAACAAAACCTCTCCAGAGCTGCAATCTAACCTCAAATGTAACAGCTCTTGATTAGAATACATTTATTAGTAGCCTCTATTTCTGCCTATAAGTGGAAAGTATGAACTTTCTTTAGATAAAGATCGCTTACTCTGAGGCTTCTACATAATTCATACCAATATCTGCCTTTAAATAGAAACAACTAGGTAAGACAAGTAACAGAATTACGTTACTGAACACCAAGGGGTAAAAAAGATAGTGGATACTAATACACAGGTGGTTCAGATATTGGAATTAGGTGACAAGGACTGTATGTGACTATGATACATTTGTTCTAGAAAATAAAAAGAAAAAAGTTCAAAATTGCTGCAAATATATTAATTTTAAAGGCTCATGTTTACTTTTAACAGCAGAGTACACACAGTAGAAGAGAGCATTAACATGCTGGAAGACGTTTCCATGAGAAAACATGCAAACTGAATACAGAGGCAGAACATAGCTGTAGTTTAATAAAGTTAAAGAAATGTGGAAGTCAGTGAATAGGTCTACCTTGCATGTTATTAAACATGTCTGTATTAAAATTGTCTGGAATACATACTGTGGGCATCAAAAGAAAAAAAAAAGAGAAGGAATGGGGCAGAAACAATACACAAAAGAGATAATGGCTGAGTGTTAACCAACACTGAGGAAAGATACAAACCCATACATTTAAGAAGATCTTTTGAACACCTTATACAAAAATTAACTGAAAATGAGCTAAACACTTAAAAGCAAAACCTAAAACTGTAAAACTCCTAGAAGAATATCTATGCAGTATCACTCAGGACATAGGCACAGGCAAAGAGTTTATGATGAAAACCTCAAAAGCAATTGCAACAAAAGCAAAAATTGATGAATGGAATCTAATTAAACTAAAGAGCTTCTACACAGCAAAACAATCATCAGAGTGAACAGATAATCTACAGAATAGGAGAAAATTGTTGCCATCTATCCATTTGACAAAGGTCTTATATCTAGAGTTTATAAGGAACTTAAACAAATTTACAAGAACAAAACAACCTCATTAAAAAGTGGGCAAATTACTTGAAGAGACATTTCTCAAAAGAAGATATATATGTGGTCAAGAAACATATGAAAAAAAGCTCAACATTACTGATAATTAGATAAATTCAAATCAAAACTACAATGATATGCCATCTCAGGCCAGTCAGAATGGCAATTATTAAAAAGTCAAAAAGCAACACATGCTGGCAATGCTGTGGAGAAATAGGAACGCTTTTAGACTGTTGGTGGGAACATATATTAGTTCAAACATTGTGAAACACAGTGTGGCAATTCCTCAAAGACCTAGAACCAGAAATACCATTTGACTTAGCAATTCCATTACTGGGTAAATACCCAAAGGATTATAAATCATTCTATTGTATAGACACATGCATTCATATGTTCACTGAAGCACTGTTCATAATAGTAAAGACATAGAATCAACCCAAATGCCCATCTATGATAGGATAAAGAAATGTGGTACATATACACCATGGAACACTATGTAGCCATAAAAAGGAATGAGATCATGTCCTTTGCAGGGACATGGATGGAGTTGGAAGCCATTATCTTCAGCAAACTAATGCAGGAATAGAAAACCGAACACTGCACGTTCTCACTTATAAGTGGGAGCTGAACAATAAGAACACATGGACATAGGGAGGGGAACAACACACACTAGGGCCTCTTGAGGGGGTTGAGGGGGAACGGAAAGCATCAGGATAAATAGCTAGTGCATGTTGGGGCTTAATACCTAGGTATAGGTTGATAGGTGCAGCAAACCACCATGGCACACGTTTACCTATGTAACAAACCTGCACATCCCACTCATGTATCCTGGAACTAAAATAAAATAAAATAAAATAAAAACTACAATAAGGGATATTATTATCAAAACTGAAAATCAAGAAAACTATTAAATCTAGCTTAGAAAAAAAATAAAATACAAATTCTCTTCAAAGAGGTAACATAAGACATAGAGCCAACTTCTCAACAGAAATTTTTAAAAGTCAGAAAACAAATGAGTAACAACTTTAAAGGTTTGAAGAAAATTGACTATCAACTCTAAATTTTATATCTAGTAAAATATTTTCAAAATCAATGTAACTATGATTTCAGACAAATACTGATAACTTTTACTGACAATTCAAAAGTTAATAAGGTACTACAAGCAGAGCAAATTATGGTAGAGGAAACAATTTTTAGCAGCAAATTTTAGAAAAGGGTAAATTATAAATGAATATTGACTGGATAGTGACTGAGGAACACATTAACAGTAATGTCTTTGGGTTTTAAAATGTATATATAATTAAAACTCATGGGAACAATAAGGCAAACTGAGGATGAGCAAGTTTAGTTTCCTATAATTACCTTGATGTGGTATAATTTGTATTGAACTGTAATAAGTTAAATATGAATATTTAATTTCTAGGGCAAATGCTGAATACATAAAGTACGTAACTAACAAAAAATAGAAGAAAAAGATGGAAGAGTAGAAATTACATATTTTAAGACAAAGCTAGAAAGTATAGAAAAAAGGACCACAAAATAGATGAGACAAACAGAAAATAAATAATAACAGGGTAGATATAATCCAAATGATTTATCAATAACAACATTAAATGTTAAATAGATGAAATTTTCCAATAGTTAAATATACATGATTGTCAGATATATTTTTTAATGGCCATATGATTCTGATAAGATCTATACAATACAGTGTAAATAACACAGCAATTATGAAATTAACGCTTAAATGCTGTATATCATCCCTAGCAAAATAATGAGGAAAAAAACAGAAAATATAAATGTTTCTAAATCTATTGGTTGTTGTATAATTTTAAGTCTTTCTATAAAGAAAACAAATGACCAGGTTGGCTCAGTGGTGCTTTCTGCCAACCATTAAAAAATGTATAACACCAAATTTTAAAAAGACTTCCAGAGAATAGAAAAAGAAATATATTTGACTAATACCAATATAATCTTGATGCTGACTTTCACAAGGTCAATTTAAGAAAAAATCAGTCTTTTTAATGAACTTGGATGCAAATATTCTAAATAAAATATTAAAAACTGAATCCAGTGACATGTAAAAACATACAATATCCTTACCACACTGGGACATGTAAGAATCCAAGGGTATTGAACATAAAAATCAATTCATACAATTCACAGTATTAACAAAACATTTTTTAAAAAAAGTTCAACGGGATAGGTACAGAAAAAGTATGTGAAAAAATTCAACATTCACTGTAATAATAACTATTATCATCATCTTCATGGCATATTAGAAATAAATAGAAGCTTCCTTTATCGAATAAAAATATTTCATAACAAACATACTTTAATAACAAACATCATGATTAGGGATGAAGTTTTAAGAGCTTTCTGCTTGAGATCCAAAATGAGAAAACAAAGTTTGTTACCACAATTTCTAGTCAATATTTTACTGAATGGAATGTTCATTGCAATAAAGCAGGAAAATCAGGATGAGGAAAGAAGAAATGAATCATTTATTGTTCATAAATTACATTGTTTATATAGAAATGCAAGTTTATGTAGATGAACTGCTAAAATGGGTAAGTGATATTGAAGATTGTTGGAAAAAATCATTCAACAAAATGAACCATAAAGAAATGTTAAATAATAAAATTCATAAAAGGTAGCATCTACCATAGTACCAAACATCAAGTGCCTTAAAATAACCCCAACAAAAGGTGTGCAGTTTATTCTGCCCTAAATTTACATAATACTGTAGAGTTAAAATTTTTAAAAAATTAATTTTAACTATCTAAGATTACTGATACTTAACCATGTTTGACCAATAAAAAGTTGTTTTATATGATTCAATCTAATAAATAATGAAAATAGTGTATCTTTCTTGTCAATTAGAAGACTTAAAATAGTAAAATTTCTATTTTCCACAAATTGATTCATTGATTCAACATAATTCGCGTTAAAATCCCATCAAAATTATTTTGCTTGTGAAATTGACATCTTGATTTTAAAATTTATGTGAAAATGCAGAGAAAAAATAAAAGCCAAGGAAATTTTGAAAAAGAACTAAAATGGGAGTACTTACATTGCAAGTAGTGCGTCTTATTTTAAAGTTTTAGTAAGTAACACGTACCATATTAGCACTTTAAAAGTCCAAAGAGGGCCAGGCGCGATGACTCATGCCTGCAATCCCAGCACTTTAGGAGGCCGAGGCCGGTGGATCACAGGTCAAGAAATCGAAACCATCCTGGCCAACATGGTGAAACCCCATCTCTACCAAAAACACAAAAATTAGCTGGGTGTCGTGGCTCGCGCCTCTAGTCCCAGCTACTCAGGAGGCTGAAGAGGAAGAATCGCTTGAACCCAGGAGGCGGCTGTTTCAGTGAGCTGAGATCTCGCCACTGCACTCCAGCCTGGGAGACAGGAGCGAGACTCTGTCTCAAAAACACCACCACCAACAAGTCCAAAGAGACTGAAGCATTTCATAAACAGACATACACATTTAAAGTCATCTGACTTACAATAAAGGCTAAAGTGCAGTGCAGTGATACAAATGTGTTTACATATATGTATGCATATATAGGGTGTTCATATATACACATGCATATGTACATACACATTACACATATATATATATTTCTATGTGATTTTTGATTGAAATGTGAGAGTAAAGCAATGTAGTTTTGTTTATTTTTTAAAGAAAAACAGGATACTATCTTCATGACCGTATGATAAGCAAATGTTTGTAGACACATAAACAGATGACAATGAGAGGAAAGAAAAATAAAAAATTAGACTACACTAACATTTACAACTTATTTTCATTAAAATATATACCATACTACAGAGTAGTGACGATGAATAAACTTGGCATAGAAAGGTACTTTATTACATTGACAAACGACATTTATTAAAAATCCACAGCTAATATCATTCAATGGTGGAAGCCTGAAAGCTTTCCTTCTAAGATCAAAAATGAGACAAGGATGCTTGTTTTCACCATTGTCATTCGACATTATATTAGAATGTGCATCCAGAGTAATTAGGCAAGTAAAAGGTATACATGGCATTTAAAATGGAAAGGAAGAAGAAAAACTATATCTATTTGCAGATGACATGATTTGGGGCAACATCAAGATAGAAAAGTCAGTTGTGTTTTGTGCAGCAGCAGTGAAAAATCAAAAAATGAAACTAATTAAAACAATTTCAATTACAAGAGCATTCAAAATATAAAACACCCAGGAATACATTTAACTATGGAGGTGAAAGACGTGCACACTGAAAACTACAAAACATTGAGGAAAGAAATTCCTTAAAGGGTATGTGTTACTCTTCTGGGGTAATGAAAATGTTTTGAGCCTATAGAGAAGTAGTGGTTGCACCACATTGTGAATATGCTAAATGTCACTGACTTCTACACTTTAAAATAATTAATTGGTTAATTGTATGCTATGCAACTTTTAGCATAAAAGGAGGAGGAGAAGGAGGAAGGTGAAGAAGAGGAAGGGATGTAGTGGCAGTAGAAGTAGTCGGGGTTCTGTCTACTTTGTGAGGGAGCCAGATGGTGGATATGGGAAGGAAGCACTAGCGGTATTTCTGGGATTCTGTTATTAGTGTTTCGTTTCTTGAAACAGGCATTGATTTTTAAGGCAGTTCACTAGGTAAAAATTGTTACGCTGTATGTTTTTTTATTTATGAATTTTATATATGTATATTGTTCTTCAATAAAATTAATAAAAATATAGTGGAAAGTGAATGAATTTGAATTCTATATATCAACAAGACAGATCTCACAAGTTTGAATGAAATAGCAAATTATACAACAATACAGGTAGTGTAATATATATCTTTTAACAAAATTTTAAAATTGTAAGATAATATTTTGGAAAATTCATATGACCTACACATATAAACTAATGATAATTACAAATAACAAATTAGGCTCATAGTTTTGTGTATATGGGCAAGAGGGTTTGTGAGTAATGGGGATGTGTACAGGAAAAGACACACATATGATTTCCGTTAGGTTTTTATTTCTTCAAGTAAATTGTTGATACATAAAATCTTTGTTAATTTTCAAAAGCGTATGTTTCATATACCTTTGTATGCCTGTAATTTTTTATTATTTTAAGAGAATAATTTGCATTGCTTGCATCCTTTATAGGTTTTGAAAAAACATAAAATGTATTGTCTTATTTGACTATCAGAAATCTTTACATGATTGGCCAGTCAGGCATTTTAACTACTCTCTTTTTAGAAAGAGAAAAAACACAGTTTAGAAAATGGTAATTAGGAGACATACCTAATGTAAATGACAAGTTAATGGGTGCAGCACACCAACACGGCACATGTACACATATGTAACAAACCTGCATGTTGTGCGCATGTACCCTAGAACTTAGAGTATAATAATAAAAAAAGAAAATGGTAATATCCAATAATATCTTTTGGTACCAAATTTGGCCCACAATTCAACACACTAAGATATTTCTTATGAAAGTGAAATGAGGCAAATATTTACTGAATATCTACAAATTTCCAGAATACTTACATATTATCTCAATAAATCACAACAGCAATACAGTAAAGAAGATGTCATTATACCATTACAAAAATCAGAAATCTGAGATTTGGAGAGGCAGTCAGTTTCCCAAAACCTCTCCCCAACAGGCAAAACCAAGCTGTATGACTGCAAAATCTGTGCTTATTTTGGTACATCTTACTGACCCCCCACAACACCTGACTTATTGGTTACTATGGATTTAGGCATTAATAACAGATTCTGTTCATAAAGTTAAAAAAGAAAGAGCCAATCATTTGTTTTCTTGCAAATAGAGAATCTCTATATTCACTTGACCCTGTGTTCAAAACAGCCTTTTCTCTGCATGAAAAAAAAAAAGAATCTAACATTACAAAATATCCTAATTTTTTCCTAGCTTTATAACACTCTTAGAAGAGTTTTATTTATTTATTGTTATTTTATTTTATTTTATTTTATCTTATTTTATTTTATTTTACTTTCAATTTTGCTATTCCTTGCAGTGGGCAACACTTTGCTTTGATAATTTCCACATTGAAAGTCATCTCCTCACAGACAATAAATCCATAATACAGGAGAGTAATTCAATTTTCTTACTTATGCAACATCACGCTCCATGCTGAGTCCTGGCTGTGCTTTTGGTTCCATAATGCTGCACACTGAGTCCTAAGCTTAGTTTTCATAAAAGTTAGACCTTTTATGTCAGATTTAGTAATTGACCCAAGTGCTATAAAAAGAATGCTTTTAAGCATTTGCATATTAGTTAAATAAAAGCCACCAAACACCTCCTGTCTGTTGACCTTCATTCTTCCTCACTGAGTAGCTCTCCCCTTGCTTTAATAGGAGAGGAATGGAGATGGATCTAAGACACTAGTTTGACTTCAGCTGTTCAGACTTGTGTCCTAATCCTTCTAAGCTGCCATTCACAAGCTTCCTGAGGACTCAAAAAATCTTTTGAACTTAAGAATTGAAGTTCTAAATTCATAACGTCCTTGGAAAATCTGGAGAGAGAAATAGAAAATAGCTCCCTTAAATTATTACCAAGTGTTTAGACATTCTTAGATTCTGCTGAGAAGAAAAATGAATTCAAACAGCTACCAAGATTTCAAATAAATGGTATTTTTTTGCAAGACATGCTTCTTTTTCTAGTGCATTATCTATTTTTTTAATTATGTCATTTTGTTCCTCTTATAGGAACATCTCTTTTGTTTATAAGAATGAAAATTCCACTAGTAAACACTGAATTCAAACTAAATTAATTTTAGTTTTGGAAATGTATTTTATGAAGCCAGAGTCATATATATTAAACAACTATTTAATATTGCTAAACCATGATATATTCCTTGACATTTCCTTGTGCATATATGGGATAAAACATGAAAATGCTGTTTTCCTAACCTCTGTGTAAAATTATTGCGGTTTCTTTATTATTTTTAAATATTTAACAGCACCCTTGCAATTAGGTACCAAGAAAATGAACTATACAACAGGTTTAGTTTAATCTCCCTGGAATTATCTTAATTTCATGTAAGTGGTAAAATTTCCAGGTTCCAGTGATGTGTTTCCAATACTATTCCTCCATGCAGAAAAGCTGCTAACATATTTTAATATAGTTTTGTATATTCACCATTATATGGACCTTGTCTAGGACAGCATGATAAAGCTTTGCAGACATTTCAGTATTTTAAGTAGAGTAATTCTTCATGTAAACAACTATGGATGAGTAGTTACAGGGTAATAAGTCCCTGGATAAAAAAAATGTAAGGCTGCTTCTAAGGTTGGATTTTTAGGATTCAGACAAAAATGACACCAAAGATCCAGGAATAAACACACCTTGTTATTTTTTTCTGGAAATAGTTTGAGCATTTTGGAAGGCTGAAGTTTCAAGATAGGCCTTAGAAAATAAAGATCTATTATGAAATAATTTAAAATGTTTAAGGGCAATTAATATAGCCAAATTGTTTTGGGCATATTGAGTGATTTATTTTGAAAAGTCGTTAAATACACTATGTACATTAAAAATTAATTATAAAGTATTGCATTTAGTATTAACCATACATAAGATCTTATTCAATGTCATTCACTATAGGATACATTTTCAAGGATCCAAATCTTCTTAAAGACTTCATAATAATTTGATAAATAACATTTTATTTTGATGGCAACATAAGGCATATTGATACAAGTACAGGTTGAGCACCCCTAATATGAAAATCCAAAACCCAAAGTGCTTCAAAAATTTGACATAATGCCACCAGTGGAAAATTTTACATCTGACCTCATGTGACAGGTCACAGTCAAAATGCAGTCAAAACTTTGTTTCATGCACAAACTTATTTAAAATATTGTGTAAAATAACATTCAGACTATGTGTACAAGGTGTACATGAAACAAATTTTGTGTTGATATTAGGGTCTCATCCCCAAGATATCTCATTATATATATGCAAATATTTCAAAATCCAAAAAGAGTTTAAAATTCAAAACATTTCTGGTCCCAAGAATTTCAGAAAAAGGATACCCAACCTCATAGTCTTTCAGTGCTATCCAACTTCAGAGTTAAAGTTTGGGCTTAGAATTATACCATTTTATGTGACTAAAAGGGACAGCATTTAATTTATACTTTTTTGTTAAGAACCTCTCACTGTACTAATTTTGGCCTAAATGTGCAATTGAAAACAATTGTCCATCATTAGAACTGAAATTCATGTCGACATCATTAAAAAATACATATTTACTCCAAGTAAAACTCAATGGCATCATCTAATACCCTATGAATAAAAGTGTAGCAAAAAGTGTATTATAGTTATAAACTTCCCATGGTAGAATCATGCCAAATGCAAAAGATATACCTGTGGCCAATAATCATGTGAAAAAAAGCACAACATCACTGATCATTAGAGAAATGGAAATCAAAACCACAAAGAGATACCAACTAACACCAGTCAGAATGGATATTATCAAACCCCAAAAACTGACACATGCTGGTGAGATTGTGGAGAAAAAGGAACACTTATACACTGTTGTTGAGAGTAAAATTAGTTCAGCTATTGTGGAAGACAGTGTGGTGGTTCCTCAAAGACCAGAAGACAAAAATATCATTTGACCCAGCAATCCCATTACTGGGTATATACCCAAAGAATATGAATTGTTCTATTATAAAGACATATGTTCATTGCAGCACTATTCAAAATAGCAAAGACATGAAATCAACCTAAATGCTCATCAATTATAGACTGGATATAGAAAATATGCTACACGTATACCATGGAATACTATGCAGCCATAAAAAATGAGATAATGTTCTTTGCAGGGAGCTGGATGGAGCTGGAGGCCATTAAGCTTAGCAACAAACAGAAGAAGAGAAAACTATAAAATGAATTATTATACCTTAGAAATTATAAAAAATAAAATATAAATGAATGTTAAGTGATGTGCCTTTGATTTTCAGAAATTCATAATTCCATAAAATGACATTAAAATCATACTTTGTTTTACAATTCATACTTTATACATAAAATTACTTTGTAAAACATAAATATATAAATATAATCTTCAGTGTTTCCGATTACAGCATAGCATACATTGTGATCCTTCAGCACACACTTTGAAAATCGTTTCCTTTGTCGCTTGCTTCTCTTTCCTGCTTTCCCTCTGCTTACCAACCATCCACTGAAAATTTCTCACATAGGGCATATTTACAAACATATCACAACTTCTTCTTGTCTTCCTTTCCTATTATTTCAGGGGATAATTTGTACCATTTTACAGCATAAACTGCTTACATTGTCTTCTGCCACCCTGATTTCCATTGTGCTTCCATGCTCATTCTTAGTTCTTTGACTTCCTGAGCCATTTCTTGATTGGTTTAATGGCACATTCAACTTACCTAAGAAGGTCTGTGGAAAAAAAATATTTCCTGTTTTTGTTCCACTTTTCGTAGTCATTTAAAATGATGGAGAGATTAGCTAGATATAAAATATTCAAGAAATTCTTTCTTAAACTGAAAATCTTAATCTGAAAGTTTCACCATTTTTTATATGCTGAATACTGATGTGACAAAATTTGAGGCCACTTTAATTTGTTTCCATAAGAAATTAAATATTTTGCTTGATTACCCAAATGAGTTTTCCTTTAATTTGAAGACTAATATGTTTATTAATATATATCTCAAAGATGTAGGGCCAGATCAAATATTTCTTACATGGGGCATGATGTCTTTTGTCATGTAGTTTGCTTTTTCTAGAATATTATCAAAATGAAAATCATATAGAAGTAATAAATCCATTTTTTTCACCCAGCATGCTTTTTTGAAATTGATGCTTATTTTTACAAGTACTAATTTATGCTGAAAAACAGTATTTCATTGTATGGATACATCACCATATGTTTTTCAACTTACTGATTGATGGACATTTGAGCTATTTCTAGCTCTGGGATATTAAGAATAAAGCTACTATAAATATTATCTCAGAAGCCTCCATAGGACATATGCATTCATTTCTCTTAGTTAAATACAAAAATGAGTGAACTTGTTGGGTTGTATGGTGAGAGTACCTTTAATTTTATGAGACACTGTTACATAGTTTTCAAATGTGGCTTTTTCATTTTTCATTTCCATCTCCAATATATGGGACATTTGTTTCATCTCCTTACCAGCACTTGCTATTATCAATTTTTTTAATTGTAGGAATTACTACTATCATTGTGGTTTTCATTGGCATTTCTCTGATAACTAATGGTGTTGAGAATCTTTTCCTGTGACTATTTCCCAAATTATCCACAATGGTGTTAATGACAGCACATCTGTTGTGCCACATCAGTCCTAACACTTGAAATTGTTAGTTTCTTTTAGCAAACTATACTGGTGGAAGTATAGTGCATTTCATTTTGGATTGAATTTGTATTTCCTTGATGATCAAATACAATATGTTTATCAGTCTTCTGTAACATGCCTACTGTTAAATCCTTTTCCTCACTTTAAAAATTTAATCATCCTTTTATATTCATATGTGAGGTTTTTTTTCATATCCTGGACAAAAGCTAGCTTAGGTGTTAAAAATAGCTCACTGCAGTCTGGCTTGATAGCTTATGTAAATAAATTGGGTCTTTAGATAAACCTTTAAACGTTGCACCTTTCTATGTCCTAATTAAGAATTATTTCTGTTACTGGTGGAGGGTGTCCAGGTTTTTGGCGTTTTGAACAAAGAATTGGATAAGATGCACAAACAAAGCAGCAAAAGAATGAAGCAGTGAAAGTATAGATCTAATGAAATGAAAGTACACTCCACAGACCAGGAACGGGCTCCACCAAGTGGCTCAAGAGCACTGCTTACAGGATTTTCTGGGGTTTAAATACCCTTTAAAGGCTTCCCCTTGGTTACTTGGTTTATACCTTATGTAAATGAAGGAATGTCCCATGAGAAAGCAGAGGCTGAAGTTACAAATTTACACCCTATGCAAATGAAGACTAGGTCTGTGACCAGTGTGATTGCTTGCAGGAGGGGCTCAATCAGAGGTACTTTCCGTTTTTCATCTGAAACACAGAAAGCGGGGGGTTGCAATGGGAGTAGCCTCTGATCCTTTCGTTACTTGGACATGGAAAGTTAGGGTTTTCCTTTTGATTCAGTTCTCACAGGTCAGTGCATATCAGCCTTAGGTTCTCTTGTCTCCAGACTCTATTCTCCTGCCTCAATTTCCATGTCTCACATTTTTTCTGTGTTTTATCTATGATCTATAATGTTAAGTACTTTACATTTATAATCACAAATTATTTGTAGGTGGTGTTGACACAGGAATTTTGCTCCTTATTTCAGCTAAAATCTGGGTTCTTGTCACATGACGAGGAAAGATTAGGCCTGAGGACACATTGCAAGGTGAGGGGAGCAGAATTTATTAAAAGAAAGCCTTCAGTGAAAAAAGAAGGGGTCTTGCCAACAGGCTGCCACTTCACAGATGGAATACGAGGCCACCACACACACAAGCTGAAGAGAGGCCAGTCTCCTCCACCTGCATAAGGCGTGAGCTTCCTGTGCCTCCACCCCATTCTCCCAGCGCCCAGGCAGCCCCCAGTCTGTTGTGGCCATGTGCAGGTAAGACCTTGGGCAGGTTCCCTCATCTGCACAAAAGCATCTATGTAAACACTTGTGGGAAGAGTTGGAGATTCCCCAGGGTCCTTTCCTTACCTGCCTCCCTCATCTATCAGTGTAACAAAGGGGTCACCTTTCATTTCATTCTTTCTATCACATAGCCAATTAACCTAACATCACATCTTGGAAACACTGATATTTTGTACTTCACAACATAACATTAGTCATGATAATGGTCCTGTTTTTCAGAGTTTTCATTATATTTTGTTATCTCTGTCCCTTTATAATGTCTTACAGTTTAAATTATTGTAGCCCAAATTTCCAATCCAGAATGGGCTGTAGGAGGATGAAAAAGGTCTCAGTATCTCTCATTGACTAGTTCAATTTGTTTTTCCAATTTCTAAAAAAAAAAAAAAAGGCTCAACAACCTGAGATCGACCATACTAAATCTCTCTCTCTTTTTTTCTTTTCTTCTTCTCCTAATTAATTACCTTTCTATTTTTCCTTTTTTTTCTAAAGGAATCTTTAAAACACACAACCTTTCCAAATCAATTGCTAATGACAAGTCCATGATTTTCAAATTGAGGGTTTTTAAAAAATGTTTCTTCTTGTTTGGGTAAGAGGGTATAGGACAAAATGGCACAGAAAAAAAAAAAAAAACAGCTATTTTCTACTAACTGAAGTGGGTTAAAACATATGAAATGTAATATAAAATACTAAAATTAGTGTACTGATTATTCAGGTAAATTAATTTATTTCAAAACAATGAGCACTCTATTCTATTATTTACTTTGTGGGTTGTGTTTCAGGACTGAAAAGAAACTCATATTTGTTAGATGACACCTAATACAAAATATTTGTATAGCTATAGACCATGATTGTATACAGACTCTAGATAATTAGCATTTTTGTCACAACCATGGTGTACCTCATGCCTGAACAAGATCTATATCAACTATTTTATTTTATTTTATTTTATTTTATTTTATTTTATTTTATTTTATTTTATTTTATTTTATGATAGGGTCTTGTTCTGTTGCCCAGGCTGGAACGTAGTGGTGTGATCACAGCTTACTTGTAGAGGGTCAAGTGATCCTCCTACCTGAGCCTCTCAAGTAGCAGAGACCACATGCACATACCACCGCACCAAGCTTTGTCTGTGTGTGTGTGTGTGTGTGTGTGTGTGTAGACATGGAGTCTCACTGCATTGCTCAGATGGTCTTGAGTTCCTGAAATCTAATGATCCTCCTGCCTTGGCTTCCCAAAGGGCTGGGATTACAAGTGTAAACCACAATCCCCAGCTTACATCAATTTTAATGCTAAACTTAAAGAAGAAAAACTACAAACTACTCAAAGTCATTTAATAATCAGGTACACAAAAGAAAACTAAAGAAAATAAATTGATGGGACAATGTGAATTATCTAATATAAATGCTGATATTGTAGAATGAAACTACATAGTTTAATTGCCTTTTAAAAATTATAATTACTAATACTAAAACATTTTAATTAAAAACACCAATGGCAGAGGTCTGGATGCTATAAGAAATGTATAGTTATCTATCAAATGCCAATTTAGAATAACTCAACATCTTATAAAGGTGAACTGCACTATTTTTACTGTGTCTCTCAATGTAAACCTAAGGCTTAAAATCTTTTTTTTTTTTTTTTTTTTTTGAGACGGAGTCTCGCTCTGTCGCCCAGGCTGGAGTGCAGTGGCCGGATCTCAGCTCACTGCAAGCTCTGCCTCCCGGGTTTACGCCATTCTCCTGGCTCAGCCTCCCGAGTAGCTGGGACTACAGGCGCCCGCCACTTCGCCCGGCTAGTTTTGTATTTTAGTAGAGACGGGGTTTCACCGTGTTAGCCAGGATGGTCTCGATCTCCTGACCTCGTGATCCGCCCGTCTCGGCCTCCCAAAGTGCTGGGATTACAGGCTTGAGCCACCGCGCCCGGCCTAAAATCTCTTTTTAAAAATAATCTCACGGTCTGAAATTTCAGGCACCTTTAGTGGTTATGTATTTCTTTTATGCAAAGCAATGGGTGAAGGGTTTGTATAAAAATATAAAGACTATATAATATTGTGCTTTAAAACTCTACTGATTTCATGCAGAAAAGTAGGAAACAGATGCACCTCTACCATAATAGGACAAGATCCTTGCAGTCCAAAATGAAAATTAAGATACTTATGCCACAAAAACTATATTGCCCCTTGTGATTAGCTGAGATTTTAGAAGTGTATAACATGACTTTAATGTATCATGAAAAAAATAGCAGTAATATTTTCAATATTGTCCCTAAAGCAAAAAGCTTTCAAAATTATGACAGAGTAAGGCAATCTTGTCCTTGCATGTTACAGCAGTTGAATGAAATAACACTGGTCTTCAAACAATACTGTTCACATTTCAGTTCCTGAACTATAATAATTGTGAGAAATTACATAAGGAAAACTTTGCCGCAAGCTTTTCTATCTACAAATCATTCTGTGCATCGATTAGTGACTGATTACATTACCTCCGTAAGTAATAATCCTGTAAGTAATTGATTAATGTGCATAGATTATTAAGTTCATGTACAGAGAGTAAAAGACATAGCTATATTGCCTCCTTATCTTCCAGTAATAAACACACATGACATTTTATAGAAATAGATCATAGAAAGAGGTATCTGGTCAACAAAGATAAAAGATCATTAAAGAAACAAAAGTGATAATACTAGAAGTGATAAAGTTTGAATAGAACATAAGTGGAGTTACAGAAGAAATTGTAAATGGTGGGAATTTTGACATGAGTAAACTCTTTATCAAAGGAATTTAGTGACATTGAACTTATCAAGCTACGTGAGGAAGGTTATGACAAAATCTATGAATATGTCCCTGATATTAGAAGCCAGAAAAAAGTTAGCATTGAAGGAACTGTTGGAGATATTACATGACATTTAAAGGTCTAAAAATAAAATTTTGAAGTATTATCTAAACTTAGAAATTGTACAAAAATTCACCAAGGTGTAGAAAAGGTATCCACTCTGTATTGTAAGTTATATAATTAGAAGACAAACATTGCTCCAAAGTATTCTTAAGTCTTTACCAAAAAATCAACTTAATTTTCTATGCTTCTAAATTTTCTATGCTTCTGTTTTTAGTTACAGCAAACAAAATGAATATTGATTTTACTATATATTGCTTGCCTGAGATTACGTGTCAATAGAAAGAAAGTTTTCAATGTTGTTATAACAGTTTCAAAATTCATGGAGCAATATGTTTTCCCATTGTTTGTTATGATCACTTGTCATGATTTTAGCTTATATATTTTATTATTCTTCACTTGCAAGCAAGGACTGTCTGTATTATCTTTATGGGATTCATTTGTTAGTGGACATGTATCCATGGTTATAAATGCCATAAAGCAAAGTTCTCACAGTCAGTAAGAGAGTATCATTTAAGAAAATGAGTGCACACTATTCCTCTTTTACTTCAGGCTTAATGCCATATTAGGACATTCCTAGAAGTAGGAACCTGAAAGTTTGGAAAAATTATGTTTTATTTTCCAAATATTAGTGGATGAGGAAAGGAGAGTAGAGGGATTGTGGTTAGGTGATGAGAAGTGATTATCCCTGCCACTAGAAACAAGAGACGATGATTTCCAGGAACATTAATTTAGTCATTCCCCCATTTAACAAATATTTCAGTGGAGTACATAGAAATTGTTAAGGATGGGAGACATTACAGCATAGATATACACAGTGAGAATAAACTTAATAACTGTCTGAATTTATAGATCTAGGGAAAGGGGATAATTTCAGGAGCAATACCTTGAAATGGTAAGAAGAAATAGAATTTATGGCACAGTTGGAGGGTTAGCTTTAGGTAAGATCAGAGATAGTTCATGCATGCTAATAAATAAAGAGAATATAAGACTATAGATGCAGGTAAGTTGTCCTATTTGGAGGCGCAAAGATAAGGTCGTTCTGTTGCTAAAAGCATGGGTATTAGTGAAGATGATGAATAGGGACTATTTGTAATGGAGAGAGTGAAAAGTCTTAAAACAGCCACCACAGATCGATAAGTTAGGTTGGTGATGAAAATATGGAAGGATTGCCAGGAAATTACAAGGAGTCTTTTGAACTTATAAATTCCAGGAAAAAGATTCACATGAATTATCCTCACTCCCCATCCCCTTTACCACTTGGAAATCTTCTCCTCCTCTTCTTTCCTATCCATAATCAGTTTTTAAATTTATCAAAAGGCTGGCAGATATTTTTTAGTTTGTATTTTTTAATGTAAGTTAAGTCCTTTGAAGGAGACTTTGAGGGTAAAGAAATTGTGGGGGTATGCATGTGGATATAATGATGAATTATGAGATATCAATCAGAAAAAAAGTGTAGTTAAGAATTACAGGGAGTTAATATACAGTAAAAGGGGATAAAATTAACTAGCCTTTTTAGTAATTTGAAGTTTTATTAGACTGCGTAGCACTAAGAGGAAATATACTGGAGAATTTAGGAAGTGGTGGCCACAGGATGAGGCTATCAATATAGGTGTTTTAGTAGTTCAATTATATTATAGGTAATGACAAATTCTTGAGCATAATCATAGAATTCGGTGAGTGAAGTTGAGTGGAGGACAAGACCTTAGTGAAAATCTTAGATCACTGAGTGGCTATGGTAGTAGATGAGTTATCTTCAGGGATGCTGATTCTACTCTAAATAATAATTAGAAATATGTATGTGTAGCATGCAGGTAGGCAGGTGCTAAAGGAACGGAACTGAAGGAATAACTGAGAGCATCAGGGTAAAAAAGAGGTTTAGTGGCTGGCGTAAACTAGAGCCAATGTTTCAAAAGAACTAAAGCATGTCAGGAAAGATGGGAGGAATAAAACTCTGGAAGAGACTATGAGGAACAAGGAAGCATCTGATCTAATTTCAGGGCAGAAATTTGTGAGGTGTGCATAAAAAAATTCATTGACAGAAAAACAATATGGATAGATTCTGTTTAGGAAAATTATTTTTAAAGTATTATTATCAATTTATTATAAATATAAATATATCAGCTAAATTAAAATCCTGATTCAGCCACTGATGCTTCGCCTGAGAGCCTACAAATCCAATACACATTTTTTTTTAATGAGGCAATGGGATACAAGTTTCAGACTAGTGCTTTAAGAAGACATTTGTGGAGGCCAAACTACTTTCTCTTTAGAGAATTTTTATTTTTTTCCTTTACTCCAGCTTTACTGAGATATAAATGATAAATACAAATTATATAAATTTATAATGTGATGTTTAAATATATGTAAATATTTTGAAATAACCACAGTCAAACTAACATTCCCATCGTCTCACATAATTATATATTTGTTGTGGTGAGAAATATTTAATCTTTAGTGATTTTTAAGTATACATGATTAATAACAATAGTCACCAAGCTGTACAGTAGATCCTCAGAATTCATTCATTCTAACTAAAACTCAGTACCCTTTGACCAAAATAACTCCATCACTGTCCCCAGCTCCTGATAACCACCATTCTACTCTTTGCTTCTAGGAGTGTGACTTTTCATATTCCACATAAAAGTGAAACATTTCTGTGTCTACTATGTCTGCTTTACTTCACTAAGTATGATGTCCTCTAGGCTCATCTATGTTAGCATAAATTAAGGAATTTGTCTTTTTTGTGACTGAACAGTATTCCATTTTGTAGACATATCATCTGTATCCACTCATCTGTTTTTTTTTTTTTTTTTTTTTTTTTTTTTTTTTTTTTTTTTTTTGAGACGGAGTCTTTGGCTCTGTCGCCCGGGCTGGAGTGCAGTGGCCGATCTCAGCCACCGCAAGCTCCGCTCCGGTATTCGCCATTCCTCTCTGCCTCAGCCTCCGGAGTAGCTGGGACTACAGGCGCCCGCCACCTCGCCCGGCTAGTTTTTGTTGTTATTTTATAGTAGAGACGGGGTTTCACCCGTGTTAGCCATGATGGTTCCTCGATCTCCTGACCTCGTGACCCCCGTCTCGCCTCCAAAGTGCTGGATTACAGCTGAGCCACCGCGCCCGGCCCACTCATCTGTTTATGAACACTTAAGTTGGTTTTACATATAAGCTACTGTGAATAATTCTGCAGTAAACATGAGAATGTAGAAATTTTCTTTAAAAAATTATTTTATTTCCTTTGAATGTATACCCAGTAGTGGGATTGCAGGATCATATCATAGTTATCTTTTTAATTTTTTGAAGATCTCTCATACTATTTTCCATAATGGCTGTACTAATTTCCATTCCCACACGGTGTGAGGGTTCAATTTTCTTCACATTCTTACCAACATTTATTGTTATTTGTCTTTATATTAATAGCCATTATAACAGGAGTGACATGATAACCCATTTTTAATTTGGTTTTCATTTGCATTTCCCTGATGATTAATGAAGTTGAGCATTTTTTCCTATATCTCTTAGCCATTTGTATGCCTTATTTTGAGAAATGTCTATTCAGATACTTTACCGATTTTTTTTTCATCAAATTGTTTGTTAGTTTTCCATTGAGTTGTTTGAGTTCCTTATATATTCTGGTTATTAATGCTTTGCCAGATGGGTTGTTTGAAAATATTTTCTTTCATTCTGTAGATTGTATCTTCATGCTGCCAATTGTTTTCTGTGCAGAAGCTTTTTGGTTCAATAGACCATCCCGTTTGTCTACTTTGCATTTGTTACCTGTGCTTTGGCATTACATTTAAAAAATCATTGTTCAGATTTATGTCAAGAAACTTTTTTCTTTTTCTTTGCTTTCTTCCAGTATTTTTACAGTTGCTGGTTTTTAGTATACAACAAGCCCCTGGATAATATCACATTTAATCATAAAAAACTGCAAGCTTTTCTTCTAAGAATGAGAAAAGGATGTCCACTTTTGCCACTTCTGTTCAATATAGTACTTAATGTCCTAGCCACAGCATTTAGGCAAAAGAGGAAATAAAAAGCATTTAAACAGGAAAGGAAGAAATCAAATGTCTCCATTTGTGGACAATATGCTCTTATGTATAGAAAACTCTAACAATGTCACCAAAATACTATTAGAAAAAAATGTCCTAATATTTTTATAGAACCACAGAAGACTCTAAATAGCCAAATCATTTTGAGTAAAAAGAACAAGGCTGCAGCATCACACTACCTGTTTTCAAAATATAGTAAAAACAATACTAATCAAAATATCATGATTCTGGCATAAAACCGGACATATAGATCAATGGAACAGAATAGAGAGCCAAAAAACCAATCTGTGCATTTATGGTCAATTTATCTTTGCCAAAGGTGCCAAGAACACACAATGGAGAAAGGATAGCCTCTTCAATAACTGGTGTTGGGAGTATTGTTTATTCACACGTGGAAGAATAAAATCGGACCTATATCTCATACTATACACGAAAGTCAATTCAAAGTATATTGCAGAATTAATCATAAGAAATAACTGGATTTTATCTTTTAAAAAGTGAGGGTCATATTCAGGAAATTTTTGAAGACATAGGAATTTTTTTAATGACAGAGTTTGAGTTACAGAAGTTCTCACAGTGAGAAGCAAATGGAATTTTGGAGATGCATAAAAGCGTATATTTACAAAGTGGTGAATGGCATCATAGATTTCACCTTCTACTGATAACTGGGTAAATGAATATGTACTATGAATTAATTATTCATAATTAATCATAGTAAAAACCTACTGATAATCAGTTCTACTTCATACTTTCTTCTTTCAACTGATGTTTTTTGTCACTTTGTTAGATAAAGTAAGCAGTGTTGTATCAGGAAATTTAGAAAAGTATCTTTGCAAGTGTAAGCTAGACTCTGTGGACAACCATTGATTTTTTTTTTCTTATTCAGTATACAATCTAAGGTGACAACTATGTTGTGAGGAAATGAGAACTATTTAACAAAGACTTAGGACTGTATTAAATGTAAACAAGTCTTTCAACCGAAATAATTTCTTCACATTTAGTCTTTGGATTTAGTGAAACACTATTTTCCTTATTAGTTGGCATCGTAATACTTAAAGGACAAATAACATTGGGGCTTGTTTTTAGAAACAATTAGGTAGTGGTAGTTTGAAAAGATAATGTCTATTTGGGATAAGGGATATGCATTCAGAAGAGTAGAGGACATTGTAAAAATGTCAAAGAAAAAAGAGAAAACACCAGACCCGGTGGCTCACGCCTGTAATCCCAACACTTTGCGAGGCCAAGGCGGACAGATCACCTGAGGTCGGGAGTTGGAGACCAGCTCGACCAACATGAAGAAACCCCGTCTCTACTAAAAATACAAAAATTAGCTGGGCATGGTGGCGCATGCCTGTAATCCCAGCTACTCCGGAGGCTGAGGCGGAAAAATCACTCGAATCTGGGAAGCGGAGGTTGTGGTGAGCCGAGATCCAGCCATTGCACTCCAGCCTGGGCAAGAAGAGGGTAACTCCGTCTCAAAAAAAGAAAAAAAGAGGAGAGGAGAGGAGAGGGAAGGAGAGGAGAGAGGAGGGGAGGGGAATCTTAATTCATGAAACCCAGTGAAAAGCATATAAAAAATTAACACATTTTTATAAAGTTGATGAGAATAACTGATCTAAAAAGATATTTATTGCGTTCTCCAGATATTTTAAACTTATTTCTAATAGGAATGTTTTACATGTTTAAAATACGTTTAAAATTGAAAGGTATATAGATATAATTTAATATTTCATGTTCCAAATTTATTTGAGAATTTAGTTCAACATTAAAAATGTTAATAAAATTCTTAATTTTATTACAAGTTATGTACACATTTGTTTGGATAAGATCCTTCAAAGAATGAAACTAGAAGAATAAAACTCTGAGATTTGAATAAAATATCGATACTTTGAATTTATTTTAAGAGAAAATTGGTATTTAGTAGAGGTAACTGAGATTGGAATAATGTAAATTTAACACTACATTTTTCCATTCGCATAAGACAAATAAAATAGAACACAACTGTATTTTGTTACCATATTTTATATGTTAAAACATCCCATAAGGAAAGATAGTTCATAAATTATTTTTTTCTTTTGGCATAAGATTCAGATTATTGGCTCAATTCAGTGGAGTTATTTGTGTAGTTGTTCTTTTTTAAGAGTTTATACATCTGAAGTAACATCCAATAAGGTTATGAAATGTTTTTTGAGTCAAACAGTTTTCAAATTCACTGAAAAAATAATATGCACTGCTTTTATTGAGCATTTGTTTATTTTAGCTTTAGTATCAACCTTTCTTTAAGGCTCAAACAAATGTGTATTTATTTAAGATTGTATTTTAAATTTAAACGATGCTGTAGGGTTACATAGGATGAATGGCCAGAATCTACCAATCTCAAGTTCACAATATAAGCAATACTTTACAGTTATAAATATTTTATACTTTTATTTTTTCTACCAAATATTTACAATTAATTTAACTTAATCATAAAATATATGTATTTGACACATTATTTTCTTACATTCCAAATGTATAACTTTGATCCACATTTAATGATGTTTTCCTATTTTGTGACTTTGAGTTTACATGAATAAACACTACTTACACAAAACTATTCAAAATGATAAACATGATTATTATTAATGATATCATGGTGAGTACCAATATATTTTTATTGTTTTTAAAGATTATTTCTTGCTTGTTGAATTGTTTAACTTTCTTATAGATTCTGGGTATTAGACCTTTGTCAGATACATAGTTTGTGAATATTCTCCCCGTTTTTGTTGGTTGTCTGTTTATCTTATTGATAGTTTCTTTGACTGTGAAGAAGCTCTTTAGGTTAAATCTTATTTATCGATTTCTATTTTTGCTGCAATTGCTTTTGGGGAATTAGGTAGAAATTATTTGCCAAGATTCACATCCAGAATAACAATTCCTTAATTTTCTTCTAGATTTGTATAGTTTTAGTCTTATATTTAAGTCTTTAATCCATCTTGAGTTAATTTTTCTCCATGGTAAACTATTGGGGTCCAGTTTCAGCCTTCTGCATATGGGCCCAGTTATCCACACACAATTTATCAAATAGTGTTCTTTTCGCATTGCTTATTTTTGTCAACTTTGTTGAAGATCATATGGCTGTAGGTGTACACCTTTATTTCTGGATTCTCTATATCTTGTTTCACTAGTCTGTGTGTCTATTTTTGTACCAGTACTATTCTGTTTGGGCTATTTGGCCTCTTTTTTGGTTCCATTTGAATTTTAAAACATTTTTTTAATTCTGTAAAAAATTACATTGGTAGTTTGATAATAATAGTATTGAATCTGTAAAAAGACAAATAATCTTATTAAAAAATGACCAAAGGACATGAACAGACACTTCCCAAAAGAAGATATACATGCAGCTAACAAACATGAAAAAAGCAGCTCAAGATCACTGATCATTAGAGAAATGTACATCAAAACCACAATGAGATACCATCTCACACCTATCAGAATGGCTATTCCTAAAAGCCAAAAAATAACAGATGCTGGTGAGGTTGTGGGGAAAAAAGGAATGCTTATACATTGGTGGGAACGTAAATTAGCCCAACCTCTATGGAAAGCAGTTTGAAGATTTCTCAAAGAACTTAGAACCATCATTTGATTTGGCAATCTCATTCGGGGTATACACCCAAAGGAAAATAAACCAGTCTACCAAAAAGACACATGCAATTTTATGTTCATCACAGGACTATTCACAATAGCAAAATCATGGAATCAACCTAGGTGCTATCAATGGTGGGTTAGATGAAGAAAATTTGGTACACATACACCACGGAATACTATGCAGCCATAAAAAGAATAAAATCTTGTCCTTTGTAACAACTTGGATGCAACTGGAGGCCATTCTCATGAGGGAATTAACAAAGGAACAGATAACCAAGTACCACATGTTTTCACTTGTAAGTAAAAAGCTACACATTGTGTGCACAAGAACACAAACATGAGAACAAATGACACTGGGAACTACTAGATGGGGGAGAGTGGTGGTGGGGGGAATGAGGGTTAAAAAAACAAACTATTGGTAACTATGCTCACTATCTGGATGCTGGGATCATTCATAAACCAAACTTCAGTGACAGTGACACGCAATATACCTATGCAAAAAATCTGCACATGTACACCTTTAACCTAAAATAACACTCAAAAATAATACAAATTATTATTTCTGTGACTGTTGTAATAAATATGTTTTACATGAGCTAGGATTTGCATATTTGCTTTTTCTAATGTGTAGTTATGGCCTGAATGTTGTTGTTTCCCCAAAATTCATATGTTGAAACCCATTCACCAGTGAAACCTATTCCCCTATTAAGATGTGGGGCTTTTATGAGGTGATTAAATCTTGAAGCTTCAGCTCTTATGAATGGAATTAATGTCCTTATAAAAGAGATTGAGGGAACTGCTTTGACCTTCTATCTCTCTTCCACCGTTTGAAGCTGCAACGAGAAAGTGCCACATTAGGAGGAGAGAATCAGCCCTTACCAGGCACTTAATCTGCTGGCACCTCGATGTTGGATTTCGCAACCAGAACTGTGAGAAATTTTTGTTGTTCATTAATTACCCAGTCTAAGATATTTTGTTTTAGCATCCTGAAAGGACTATGGCAGCCATTCATAAAATGTTTCTATAGGTTTCCCATAATATAAACTAATATGTTTACACCAAAGAAAGCAAATTAGGGCAATATTATGTAATGGTGATTTAGTAAATGATAATGATAATGATAAGAGTTATATCTGATTTTGAGTATTTCATGCTTATTGGTTATACTATCATTTGTGTGTTCCAAAGGTTTTTCAATTTGGCATCAGTAATAACTGTAAGAGGTGGTCATTCACATCCTTATTTTATACATGAAATAAACTAAAGCCTACTTAACTGATTTGACCAAGGTAACCTAAAAAAAGATATGTATATATATGTATAAAAGTTTAGACATTCTACTATAAAGGGCTTTATTTATTTTTAAAGAATTACATTACTTTAAAAAGTCTTTTCTTTTTAACTTTTATGTTAGACTGAGGGGTACATGGGCAGGTTTGTTATATAAGCAAACTTGTGTCATGGGAATTTGTTATACAGATTACTTTGTCACCCAACTACTAAACTTAGTACCCAATAGTTATTTGTTTCTGCTCATTTCCCTGCTCCCACTTTCCACCCTCAAGTAGGCCTCAGTTTCCATTGTTCCCTTCTGTGTGTCCGTGAGTTCTCATCATTTAGCTTCCACTGGTAAGTGACAACATGTAGTATTTGGTTTTCTGTTCCTGCATTAGTTTTCAAGGAATAATGGCCTACAGTTTCATCCATGTTCTCACAAAAGACATGATCTCATTCTTTTATGGCTGTATGGTAGTCCACGGTATATATGTACCATATTTTCTTTATCAAATCTGTCATAGATGGGCATTTAGGTTGATTACATGTCTTTGCTATGGTGAATAGTGCTGCAATAAACACTAGTACAGATGTGACATTATGGTAGAATGACTTATATTCCTTTGGGTGTATACTCAGTAATGGGATTGCTGGGTCGAATGGTAGTTCTGTTTTTAAGTCTTTGAGGAGTGGCCACTCTGTTTTCCACAAAGGTTGAACTAATTTACACTCCCACCAATAGTGTATAAGCATTCTGTTTTCTCCTCAAACTCACCAGCATCTGTTATTTTTTGACTTTTTACTAATAGTCATTCTGACAGGTGTGAAATGATATCTCACTGTGATTTTGATTCGCATTTCTGCAATAATTCGTGATATTGAGCTTTTTTCCCTATGCTTGCTGGCCACATGCATGTCTTTGAAAAGTGTGTGTTCTTGTCCTTTGCCTGCTTTTTAATGGGGTTGTTTGTTTTTTGCTTATAAATTTCTTTAAGTTTCTTACAGATTGTGGATATTAGACTTTTGTCTGATACATAATTTGCAACAATTTTCTCCCATTGAATGGTTGTTTGTTCATTCTGTTGATAGTTTCCTTTGCTGCACAGAAGTTCTTTAGTTTAAATAGATCCCAAGTTTTAATTTTTGCTGTGTTGCAATGGCTTTTGGTGTCTTTGTCATAAAATCTTTGCCCATTCCTGTGTCCTGAATGGTATTGCCTAGGTTGTCTTCCAGGGTTTTTATAGTTTTGGATTTTACATTTAAGTCTTTGATACCATGTTTAGTTGATTTTTGTATATGGTATAAGAAAGGGGTCCAGTTTCAATCTTCTCCATATGGCTAGCCAGTTATCCCGGTACCATTTATTCAATGGGGAGTCCTTTCTCCATTGCTTGTTTTTATAGTTTTGTTGAAGATCAGATGATCTGCAGTGTAGCTGTGCAGCTTTATGTCTGGGCTCTTTATTCTGTTCCCTTGGTCTATGTGTCTGTTTTTGTTACTGTAGCTGTGCTGACTTCAAACCCCAAAGTAACCAATAACATGCTTTTTGGCTTACTGTAGCCCTGTAGTATTGTTTGAAGTCAGGTAATGTCATACTTCCAGCTTTGGACTTTTGCTTAGAATTGTCTTGTCTATTTGAGCACCTTCTTGTTTCCATATAAATTTTAAAATAGGTTTTTTCTATTTCTGTGAAGAATTTCATTGGCCGTTTGATAGAAATAGCATTGAATCTGTACATTGCTTTAGGCAGTATGGCCATTTTAAAGATATTGATTTTTACTATTCATGAACATGGAATATTTTTCCAATTGTTTGCAGCATCTTTAATTTCTTTGAGCAGCGTATGTACTCCTCATTGTAGACATCTTTCACCTATCTGTTTAGCTGCATTCCTAGGTATTTTGTTCTTTTTGTGGGAATTGTGAATGAAATTGCTTTCCTGATTTGGTCCTCAGCTTGCCTGTTGTGGGTGTATAGGAATACTAGTGATTTTTTACACTGATTTTGTAAGATGAAACTTTGCTTAAGTTATTCATAAGCTGAAGGAGATTTTGGGCTGAGACTATGGGTTTTTTTTAAGATACGGAATCATGTTTTCTACAAACAGGAATAATTTGACTTCCTCTCTTCCTATTTGAATGCTCTTTACTTCTTTCCCTTACCTGATTGCTCTGGGCAGGACTTCCAATATTATGTTGAATAGGAGTGGATAGAGAGAATATCCTTGTCTTCTGCTGATTTTCAAGGAGAATGATCCAGCTTTTGTCCACTCAGTATGATGTTGGCTGTGGGTTTGTCATAGATGACTCTTAACATTTTTGAAATATATTCCTTTAATTCATAGTTTATTGAGAGATTTTTAACATGAAGGGATGTTGAATTATATCAAAAGGCTTTTCTGCATCTATTCAGATCATTATGTATTTATTGTCTTCAGCTCTGTTTATGTGATGAATCACATTTATTGATATTTATATGTTGAACCAACCTCGCATCCTGGGGATGAAACCTATTTGAACATGGTGGATTAGTTTTTGATGTGCTTCTGGATTTGGTTTGCAAGTATTTTGTTGACAATTTTTGCATCAATGTCCATCATAGATATTGGCCCAAAGTTTTATTTTTTCTTGTATCTCTTCCAGGTTCGGACATCAGGATGATTCTGGTCTCATAGAAAGTTTTAGGAGGAGACTCTCCTCAATTTTGTGTGATATGTGTGGATTTGGTCCAGTCATTGTGTTGTATCTCTGACATATGCTGCCAATTCAACATAACATGTCAGTCCTATAGTAAAAAGATGAAAGATTTCTTTTTTCATATAAATTATAAAAGGTAACAGAATTAAAAATGCAATGGAGTTACGAATTTTAAATACTTAACTCTTTATGTGTTAGTCTCAGTTACAGCTCATCCCTACAGCATCCTTATGGACCAGCAAGCTCCCAAGGGGCCTTGTGTACTCTTTTTGTATCCTCACTTTCAAATTATCCCAAGGATCTTGAAGTTAAGTCATTCAATAAGGTTGTCGTTTACTGTTCAACAAGACACAGGACTCAGTGAGCCAGAAAGAAATCCTAGGTACCTGTGAAGCCTTACAGTTGTAGAAATAGCCACCTCTTGTAGTCCCAACTACAGACCTAGAATCTTAGCCAGTGCTCCAAGTTCAAGTATGATCATTTCTTGTTCCTCATTCTCTATTTGATTTCTTTTCTCCTTGTCTCAGTCCAACTTCTTGCCTTGAACTCTAGACTGTTAACTTTCACATTCATGTTTTGTCTAACCATCTTTCGCTTTCTCCATAAGTATTTGCTTAAAGAATATATTCTAACAATGTATTTTTTTCTAATCTATATATTCTCTGATCCCTTTGTTGGGTTGGTACTATTGAAAACAACATTTAGTAAATATTTAGAGATCATCTCAATTATTGAAGATTAGTAAGCATTAGTTTAGTCTCCACCATGGGAATTTCAATTTCTTTAAGGCAAGGTGCATGGCTTAATTCTTATCCATAACCTATTATAATCTGATCCAATATGCATCTACAAATCTCAATGTTACTATTTTATGGTTCAATTGCATTAGTTTATCAATTAGCTAAAGCATTTGAAGAAAGATTAGCTTATTCCAAATATGATTAAAAACAATTACTCACATTTTGCAATTTATAAACTTAAATTTCCATGTTAAATTTTGATCATTACATATACTAAGTTTTATTTTAATAAATGTATAACAATATTAAGTCATTACTTTTGCATAATTATTCAATATTAGATTCAAAATATTTTATCCTTTGCTTGATCCACATGTTGAAGACTGCTTTAAAAAAGGGCAAAAAATCAATTAGCAGAAGGCTGCACAGGTTGTAAAATATCTTTAAAGAGCTGCTTGGAGCTCTAGCCTTCATAAAGAAAACCAATTCAATGTTAATGAAGCCATTCCTAAGAAAGGCCTAGGGAATATAATGGAGGGAAAAAAGCATAGGAAAAGGGAAAAAAACAAGATGCCTTGCCAAATTAGTAACTTAATCACTCAGGTAGGCAACTAATCTCTCATGGGACCAGAAATATCATAGGGTAGAACAAAGCCCATGCAGAAATAGGTTTCTGCTATCTCCTTTCTTTCTCCTTAGGAGAAAAGACAACCAGAGTGAAAAGTCTAATAAGAAATCACCTAAGACACTTTATCCTAGACCATGCTGCATTTAATAGAAAACATTGTCTGTAAAAGCTCTAGTCTGTGTCATTGGGGTATATAGCTAAGTCAGGTCTTAATGCCCAAAGGAAAAAGCTGAGACAAACTTAGAGAACTTTTAGCAAACATTTAGAACTACACTATGCATCTGAGTCCAGAGATTATAACACATCACTTTAAAAGCCAGAAGTCATTTTGATAGGTTTGTTTAAATTGTATATATGACTCTATAAGGAGTGCAATGCCAGAGTCTGCAGATAATGAAATAAATATATTAAAATTTAAAAACAGAAAAAGAAAGATAGATTAAAATAGTAATAAGATTGGCACAAATTATTTCCACTATAGTAACCGACTTGAATCACTGATATGGGCTTGTGCTTAACATTCTTCTGTCTTGCATCGTTACAAAGATAGCTTGTTAACTGACTGCTTTCTCAGGACAATGTTTTTCTTTCTTTATTTTTCTTTTATTGTACTTTATGTTCTAGGGTACAAGTGCACAACGTGCACGTTTGTTACATATGTATACATGTGCCATGTTGGTGTGCTGCACCCATTAACTCATCATTTACATTAGGTATATCTCCTAATGCTATTCCTCCCCCATTCACCCACCCCACAACAGGCCCTGGTGTGTGATATTCCCCTTCCTATGTTCAAGTGTTCTGATTGTTCAATTCCCACCTATGAGTGAGAACATGCGGTGTTTTGTTTTCTGTTCTTGTGATCGTTTGCTGAGAATGACGGTTTCTATTTGTGCTGCTTGGGACACTGTGGGCCACCTAAAGAAGAATCTAGACTCTGATATGGGACCAGACTCCCACCTCAATGCAATCCCACTCCATAAGAGTAACTTCATTAGTTGTACCCATCAGGCTTTTAGCTACTTCACTTAGAGATAGGGCTTTGAGGATTTTTAGGTAGTATATGCTATTATTAATATTATTAATAACTATGATTTATTGAGAAAGTTGGTGTATTAAGCCACACATTAAATGTTTCCATGTATTATATTTTCAATCTTTAGAGACTAAAGCCTAAGTATTAATAGCTCCATTTAATGAATTAGGACATTGAGATGTATAAAGATTATACACCTTGTCCAGGTCATAGGGCTGGTAAGTGGTATACAGTGATGTAGTCAGGTTGATATTTTAATAAGTTATTTATTCTGCATATTAAAATATAAAATCCTCTGTCTTAGTCAGCTTGGGCTGCTATAATAAAATGTGATGGACCGAGTGGCTTAAACAACAAATATTTCCTCTCTCAGAGTTCTTGAGGCTGGGAAGTTCAAGATCAAAGTTCTGGAATATGTCTTGCCTGGTGAGAGCTCACTTTTGGGTTTGCACATGTCCATCTTCTCATAATATCCTTACCTAGAAGAATGCAAGGAAAGGAAGCAAGCTTTCTCATGTCTATTTTTTTATAAATGCACTAATCACATTCAGAAGGGCTCTACCCCTGTGACCTAATTACCTAATTTGGAGACATCACCTCCAAATACTATGACATTGTGGATTAGGCTTCAACACATGAACTTTGAAAAGACACAAAACATTCACTCCATAGTACCAGCTGTGATATCTGCTCATCTAGATGTTTTGTTAATGTGCACTATTCTGGCAACATGCTTTTCCCAATGGTTGCTGTTCTGTATTGCAAGCACATAGTCCATTAGCTCTTTGTTATCTTCACTAATTTCCTTTTTCATCTTATTTAGCATTCTCATTCTCTGTATTAGTCCATTTTCACACTTTGATTGAGAACTACCTGAGGTTGGGTAATGTAGCGAGAAAAGAGGTTTAATTTACTCACAGTTCTGCATGTCTGGGAGGCCTGAGGAAACTTAGAATCATGGGATAAGGTGAAGGGGAAGCAGGCACATCTTACCATGGTGAAGCAGGAGAGAGATAAAGGTGGGGGAACTGCCAAACACTTTTAAAACATCAGGTCTCGTGAGAACTCATTCATTATCTTGAGAACAGCATGTGGGGGAAACCACCGCCATGATTCAATCACCTCCCACCAGGTCTCTCGCCCAACACATGGGGCTTACAGCTTGACATGAAATTTGGGTAGGGACACAGAGCCAATCAATATCTGCCTCCACTGAGATTTTTGAGTGCTTGCTGACCTTTTGTCATTTCAAGCATATAACTAATTGCAATGAATAAAATCTCTGTTGCAACTAATCCTGGAGCATGTGACATAATTATCTAGTAT
The DNA here is from genome assembly GCF_001698545.2 of Rhinopithecus bieti. Taxonomy (NCBI): domain Eukaryota; kingdom Metazoa; phylum Chordata; class Mammalia; order Primates; family Cercopithecidae; genus Rhinopithecus; species Rhinopithecus bieti. The sequence goes on from NW_016804510.1 coordinate 1,973,621, forward strand.
CAGGGGAACCAGCCCCAGTATTTCAACATAAATTCTTTTCTATTTTTCCTGAGTGTTGGACGGTCTGTGAAATAAAGAGAAAGAGTACAGAGAGAGAAATTTTACAACTGGGTCTCCAGGGGTGACATCACATATTGGTAGGACCATGATGATGGCCCCAAGCCACAAAACCAGCAAGTTTTATTAGGGATTTTAAAAGGGGAGGGGTGTACAAACAGGGAGTAGGTCACAAGGATCACATGCTTCAAAGGGCCATAAAGATCTCAAGGCGAAGGCAAAATTAGAATTACTGATGAGGGTCTATGTCCCACTGTGCATGCATTGTCTTGATAAACATCTTAACAGGAAACAGGGTTCAAGAGCAGATAACCAGTCTGACTAGAATTTACCTGGCTGGAATTTCCCAATCCTAGTAAGCCTGAGGGTACTGCAAGAGACCAGGGCATATTTAAGTCCATATCTCAACCACATAAGACAGACACTCCCACAGCGGCCGTCTGTAGACCTACCCCCAGGAATGCATTCCTTCCCCAGGGTTATTCCTTGCTGGGAAAAGAATTTAGCAATAGTTCTCCTACTCGCTTTCTGCGAGAAGGAAAATATGGCTGTATTCTGCCCGACCCTGTAGGCAGTCAGACCTTATGGTTAACTTCCCTTGTTCCCTGAAAATTGCTGTTATTCTGTTCCTTTTCAGGGTGTACTGATTTCATATTGTTCAAACACACATGTTCTACAATCAATTTGTCCAGTAGTGGTCCTGAGATGATATATATTCTCAGCTTGCAAAGATAACAGGATTAAGAGATTAAAGTAAAGAAAGACATAAGAAATTATAAGAGTATTATTAGGGAAGTGATAAATGTCTATGAAATCTTCACAATTTATGTTCAGAGATTGCAGTATAGTCAGGTATAAGAAATTATAAAAGTATTAATTTTGGGAACTGATAAATGTCCATGGAATCTTCACAAGCTATGTTCTTCTGCCTCAGCTCCAGCCGGTCCCTTCATTTGGTGTCCCTGACTTCCTACAACAATCTAGTTATCTGATAATAAACTGTTGAAATTCATAGCATCTTATGTAGTAACTTTCAATATTGATTCCATATTTGAAGTCAGAATTTGCTTGTTTTAAATTTTTCTTTATGTATTCTTAATACATATGGAATGTCTCTTAAGCCTCTCATTTTACTTAAGTTGCAGATGTTCTTTCTACCTCCTAAAAGTATTTCTAAACTCCTCACACTACCCACCCTTATACACACCTCTCAAAATAAAACTTGACAGTATATTCTGTACATTTTAAGTCAGACCATTCCTAACATACTCTCCAAATTTTGAATATCTGTACTGTTTACTGCTTTCATTCAGGGGTTAAAATAGAACAAACTGATAGTAAGAGGAAATGTCATAAAACTGACTATTAAAACTCCCAAATGATTAAATGTAGTAGTATCTTAATGTTGTTACTAAGGCATTCAACATCATTGGTTACTTTCACTTTCTTGAGAACTTCCTACCTTGAAATCCATGGCTTTGTGAAACTTCAAGAATTTTCTGGTTGTGCACAGTGGTAATCCCAGCACTTTAGGAGGCCGAGGCGGGCTGATCACCAGAGGTTGGGAGTTCAAGGCCAGCCTAACCAACATGGAGAAACCCTGTCTCTACTAAAAATACAAAATTAGCCAGGTGTGGTGGTGCATGCCTGTAATCCCAGATACTCAGGAGGCTGAGGCGGGAGAATCACTTGAACCTGGGAGGTGGAGGCTGCCATGAGCCGAGATCACACCATTGCACTACAGTCTGGGCAACAAGAGTGAAACTTGTCTCAAAAAAAAAGAACTTTCTTCCAAGTAACTTTAACAAAACTTAGGCTCCTTAATTGGTTATTTCCCTTCTATCTGTTCCTAACAGCATGCTGTTCTCTATCATTTCTTCTTTTTTTCACGCTGCAGGACTCTGAAGGGAATCTTATTCATTAGTAGGTCTTTATTTAGTGCCTTTGTATTTATGACTCCGGTTTCTACTCCTGCCTTAACTCTCCATTCTCCAGACCTACTGCCCCTTTTTTCATTAATGGAACTTGCTGGGATGAAGTTCTACTATGAGATCTTTCTAGTAACCTTCCATAATAGTGTCCTAATGCTGCGTAACATTAGCACACACACAACAGAATACAAGAGCACCTATGTATTAGCTCACAAATCTGTATGTCAGAAGTCCAACCCGGTGGGTAAAGTTCTCTGCTCTGAATATTGCAAGCCAGGAATGAAGGTAATGGTGGGCTGTATTCTCATTAGAGGCTTGAGCAAGAAAGAATGCATATCTAAGCGTGTTTGTGTTGCCAGGAGAATCTAGTGCCTTGCAGCTATAGGTCTGAGGTCCCTGTTTCCCTGCCGTCTCTCACTCTGTGCCATTCAACTCCTATAATTTGCTCACATTCCTTGCCATATGACTTCAAATATAATAATGAATCATGGAATCCTTCTCTTGATTCCATCTTTCAATTCCTTTATATCTGACCTCTAGACCAACATTGAAAAGGTTTATGCAGTTAGGCCAGTCCTACCCACATAATCTACCTTTTAAAAATCAACAGTGCCATAAATAAACCTAATTACCTGAATAAAATCTATTTTATTCACATTCCCAGGATTATGCAGGGCATGTACATAATGGGGCAGGGCTCTTGGGGCCATTTTGAAGTCTTCCTATCATACTTTTAAAAAATCTTTAATATATTTTTCCTAGTTCTTCACACTGCTAAATCTCTATTGAAAAGTCATCTTTTAAACAGAAAGTAGAAAGAAGTTATTGGCCACTCAAACAAAATTATCTCCCTGCCCAGTCACTCTTTAACAGATAACTGGTTTTATCTAATTATATAATTTTAATTACTTCACATTTTAATGTATTTATCTTTTCATTTGTATGTATATGTGTGTGTATATATATATATATTAATTTCAATTCACTAGAATCAGAGAAAGATCATCAAACCTCAGTGCAGCTTTATCTCTAGTATATAAAATGGCGATAAACATACAATAAAGCCTTACCGACCAAATATGCAATTCCCAAATTTAACGTTTATGGAAGAAAATTCTCTTCTGAACTATAAGCTTGTATTTCCAACTGCTGTCTGCGTAGATGTACCTATGTGTTTTTTATCAACCTTATAGCAACTCTGTCAGAATACCAGTCATTGTATATATATATTTAATACCTTTATTCACATTTTACACATTATCTATACCTATATTATCTGTTTTTGTTAGTGGCATGTGAATCCTTCCTAATACCTAACCAAGAACTGAAAAGAAACAAACAGTAACCTAGAGACAATTAAAAAGATGTTTAATTTATTTTCCATAAATACTGAATTTGCTATTTTTTCTAATTTTATACATACTATGAATGATCTGATCTTGGACAAGTAAGCTGCTACATATTGCCTCTTGCATTAGTTTCAAAATGTTTAAAATAAGCATCGCTCACTCAAAATAGGGGTTCCACAAAAAAACTTGAAGACAGACTACAGATGTGATTACTGAAAATATCTTTCTCCAGTTCTGCTGAAGAAGTAGGACTTGGTAAATTTATAAATATTAAATTTAGAATCCCAGTGAAATAATAGTTTCTAAGAGGTGAGTATGAGAAGGGGAAACTATGATAGTAGTGGATTTTAAAAATAGGGAAAAAATTTAAAATAAAATTAGAAAAGATACTTTGCTGTGCTACATAATGACATTTCAGTCTATGACAGCCCACATATCCAACACTGGTTCCATAATATTATAATGGAGCTGTTTTATGTATGTGTATCACTTTTTAAATCATTCATACTATATTGTTACTGTATCTTTTATATGTTTAGATATGTTTAGATACATGAATATTTACCGTTATGTTACAATTGCCTAAAATAGTCCATGTAGTAACATGCTGTACAGGTGTATAGCCTAGGAGCAATAGGCTATAGAGCCTAGATGTGCAGTTGACTGTACCATCTAAGTTTGTGTATGTACATTCTATGACATTCACACAATGATGAAATCACCTAACCATTCATTTCTCAGAATGTATCTTCATTGTTAGGTAAGGCACAACTATTTTTCAATATTCAATATAGAGCCACAACTTTTCAAATTAAAATAATTTCTTATCTTAATATAATTAAAGCTAGATTATCAACAACTTATAGATATGTATTATTTTAATTTATGAAATCATATATATACACATTATATAAAGAATTATATGGGTATAGATGTATACTTATAATACATGTGCTGTTTTTTGAGGCTGAAACTCATTTACATAATGTATATTTTTTCAAAAATTTGACTCAGAGTTTTAAACCTAAATTTATCTCAAGTTGCAAAATTTAATTGAATTGTCTGTTTAAATGGATAATAAAATCAGCCTAAAACAACTGTTATTCATTAGCTGAAATTCCACTACTGAATGCTTCATTTCTCACCTTTTTTCCCTGTTTCTCTTCACTTAACTTGTTCTTTTGCACTTCAGTTGTTTATATTAATTTTAGCCAAACTTTTACTAAAGATACTTCATAATTCCATAGTTTCTTGACTATGCACAACTTTTGATGAATACCAATAAACATTTCAAAGTAAGGGGCACAATATAATGGCAATAGGGTTTCCATTAACTTATGCTTGATTTTTTTTTTTTTCATAACCTGAAAAAGTGGTTTCCTATTGCCAATCCTTGTACGTAGTCATGTATCAGTGATTGCCTCTCTATCCAGAGTTAAAATAGATGCTCAGTTCTCCTATTTGTAGAAAGGCACAATAACTGTAGTTAGCACCTTAACCTCAGAATGCGAAAATTATTTTTATTTTGTTGTTAAGATATATCTCCCTCTTTTTGTGCCCAAATCTCCTATTTATTCTAAAGGAAGCTCAGACTACATATAACATGGTTTACATCATGAAAACAGCACTCATAGAGAACCGTATGGTTTTAGACTGATAAATAATTTTATCAGCTAGAATATTTTGAACCGTTATACAAAGATTTTTAATGATTTATTCATAGA
>NW_016804510.1:1978946-1985023 GCF_001698545.2 Rhinopithecus bieti
TTTTTTTTTTTTGTTTTGTTTTACTTCTGTAGTATAATTTGAACTGAGGAAATAGAATACTCACATTTCTAAGAAGTCTCACTTGCTCAAATTCCTGCAATTTCATCCAATGGGATTTAAGTTCATTAATTTGGATTTAAGAATTGTGTCCTCCTAGTCTCCTAAGTTGTAATACATTTTTGGAGTGTGATTATTAGATCACATTTTAGGGATATGAGGGAGGAAATGCCAAACGGGGTCCAGAAGAAAGGCTAAACCCAAACTACCCTCCCTATTGAGGATGGGGTATCACAGAGAAGTCTGCCAGAGAGCCGAGAGACAGTATTTGTACACTGAGTGTCAGAGGCATATGGTCTCTACTATTTGAACATTATCGACACATGTGGTCAAGTGCCCAAAAAAGTATATATGCCTAACAATTGTACTCAAGGGTGGCTTGGTTAGACCCATTTCCACAATTAACAAGGGTGGTGAATATAGTAAAAGATTAATGGAAAACTCCACATAATGTTTTCAAGCACGTAACTCTTTCTAATAAATATTATCACATTTGAGGCAGTATAATAGCCTATATGATGAGTGGAAATCTGTGTGATACAGACCTATATTAAAATTCTACCATCAACATTATTATGCATGTAATGCTTGCTAAATTAATTTCTGTAATATGCAGTTTTCTATTGTTAAACATTAAGAATAATGATAGCAACAGTGAATATTACAAATAAAAACAATCCTGAACTCAAGTAAAGAGAAATTTTATTTTAAAAGGCTGTGGTAATAGAGAGAAAGCTCTGACAACAAGATCTGCAATCATCTCAATTTTAAACAGAAAATGTTGGCCAGGTACGGGGTGGCTCACGCCTGTAATCCCAGCACTTTGGGAGGCAGAGGCAGGCAGATCAAAAGGTCAAGAGATCAAGACCATCCTGGCCAACATGGTGAAAACCTGTCTCTGCTAAAAATACAAAAGTTAGCCAGGTGTGGTGACCGGTGCCCGTAATCCCACATATTCGGGAGGCTGAGGCAGGAGAATCACTTGAACCCTGGAGGCGGAGGTTACAGTGAGCTGAGATCATGCCACCGAACTCCAGTCTGGGTGACAGAGCGAGACTCTGTCTCAAAATAATAAATAAATAAATAAATAAATAAATAAATAAATAAATAAATAAAAGGCTGTGGTAATAGAGAGAAAACTCCGAACACAAGATCTGTAATCATCTCAATATTAAACCGAAAAGGTCGCTTTTTATAAGGACATGTAAGCAGGGCTAGCAGGAGCTTTGGGGACAGTAACAGTGTGTTGAATGGAAAGAATGATTGAGGTATTCTAATTGGAAATGTTTCCCTCTGGTCAGAAATTCTTCAAAAGGGCATTTAATGGTGGGAGTGGGGTGTATTCTGCACATTTGTGCTTATTTGACTTAAAGGCAAGTCAAAAAGTTCAAGATTCTGTGGGAAAGAGAGAAGCCTGTTTAGTTAAGGTCATTCAGTAGTAGATAAATTGTAAGCATTTTGTCAGGTAGTTGAGGAGCCTAAATAAGACATTTTGCTCACAACGTTGGTTGGCTATTGTTACATAATTATTTTTGGAAATGTGGAGAGTATCAAGGTATCATTAGCACCATTACAAAGTAAACATTAAAAAATAGGATTAAGGGGTTGTTGTTTTTATTATTTACGTTTGTCCTGGTATTGATATAGAGAGAATTAAAGTCTCTTTCTTTCTTTCTTTCTTTCTTTCTTTCTTTCTTTCTTTCTTTCTTTCTTTCTTTCTCTCTCTCTCTCTCTCTCTCTCTCTCTCTCTCTCTCTCTCTTTCTCTCTCTCTCTCTCTCTCCCTCTCTCTCTTTCTTTCTTTTTTAATGGAGTCTCGCACTGTCTCCCCCGCTGGAGTGTAGTGGCGTGATCTCGGCTCACTACAACCTCTGTCTCCTAGGTTCAAGCGATTCTCCTGCCTCAGCCTCCTGAGTAGCTGGGATTACAGGCGACCACCACCACACCCAGGTAATTTTTTGTATTTTTAGTAGAACTGGGGTTTCACTGTGTTGTCCAGGCTTGTCTTAAATGCCTGACCTCGTGATCCAGCCGCCCCGGCCTCTCCAAGTCCTGGGATTATAGACGTGAGCCACCACGCCCCGGCCAAGTTTCTGTTTATTCTTACGGTGCAAAAACGGAGATTCAATTAAGCTGAGATAGTGCAAGCAAAAGGAAATGTCATCAAAAATATTTTAAATACTTGTTTTAACCATAGCACAGACAGCTTAAGAATAAATTCTACGGGTATTTTTAAAGCTGAGCTTTTATGTCGGCTTGTAAAAATGTGATTGCTCTTTAGAATAACATATGAGACATGATATTAAGTGTGTCCTCAAAGCATCAAGGTTTTTTCCTCAACTTTCATGTATAAAAGATATTCATGTTTAAAATGACACTATCACAACAATGTATATATTTGGAGGAAAGATTGACATTTCCTTTTATACATAAATGTTAGCTTTCTACACTTACAGTTTTACACTGCAGGGTACCTTAAAGAGAAAGCAATTATTGTCTCCAAAATAGATCATCCTCTGACAACTGTGTTTGTGAAATGCTAGGCTTCTAAATGAAACACTACAGATACCAGAGGATATCAATTAATTTTTAAATTTCAAGAATAACACTGAAAGGAGGTGTTTGTTTGTTTGTTTGTTTTTCCTACTATACTTCCTCTGTACTTTTGGCACGTGTCTTACTTTAGAACTGCATTTTGCAGCCTGACAATTTTTATAATTAGAAAATACTTGGTTTTGGCCGGGTGCGGTGGCTCAAGCCTGTAATCCCAACACTTTGGGAGGCCGAGACAGGTAGATCACGAGGTCAGGAGATCGAGACCATCTTGGCTAATCTGGTGAAACCCCGTCTCTACTAAAAAATACAAAAAAAAACAAAACAAAACAAAACAAAACAAAAAATTAGCCGGGCGAAGTGGCAGGCGCCTGTAGTCCCAGCTACTCTGGAGGTTGAGGCAGAAGAATGGCGTAAACCCGGGAGGCGGAGCTTGCAGTGAGCTGAGAGGCGGCCACTGCACTCTCCAGCCTGGGCGACAGAGCGAGACTTCGTCTCAAAAAAAAAAAAAAAAAAAAAAAAAAAAAAAAAAAAAAAAAAAAAAAAAGAAAAGAAAAGAAAATCCTTGGTTTTTAGGTAAAATTGAGTTATAAAATAATACATAAGTATAATATGGCAAATAAATATTCAAAAATGAATGTTCTTCAAATAAGTCTTATTATTTTTATATTAACAACACTGTTCAAAATATATTTGGTATAACCTTACAAGATTGCACTGAAAAGTTGCTTCTGAACTCTACTGGCACAAAAACTTGTCCCTACTCTGTGAACAGGCAGTTTTGAAAATCTGTACCTACAGCAAAATGTCTTATTTAGGCTTCTCGGCTACCTGGCAAAATGCTTACAATTTATCTACTTCTTAAGAGTTGATGAGATTATATAATATTGGAAGTCTTGAGGTGTTGAAGTATAAGAGCTTATTTAACTTTCTACTTGGAAAGTTTTATGGATTCCTAATTTTATCAGATACAAAGCCAATTTTTAGAGCTCAGATCTATTCTGAAAATTACCATTTTCTCCAAAACCATCTGAGGAGAAAAAATATTATCCTTTCATACAATCACCAGGATAACGGCAAAAGAGGAAGGACTCAAAAGAGCCATCAAACAAGAACTTACTGAAAGCAAAATAAGTCACTAAAATCAGTAATTTGTGAAAACAATGTATTTGAGTTGGGGAAAGGCACACATTTCCTGAAGAGTTTTGATGAAGTCTCTATTATTTAAAATCCAATTTTAAATAATTACCAGATTAATATTGCAAATTTCTCCTTTTAGTAGTAAAGTAGTTTGTCTTTTTAAAAATATAAACAGTTTTCTGATAAATTTAGTCAAGTAAAAAGAGTAAAATCAGAAATAGAGGTAAAGTGGGAAAGTACATGTATCATTATTTTATGAAAAATAAAATTATGATAGATCACAAGATTGATTATTGGCATACCTATAAATTTATATTAAAGGTGTAAGTACACCATTTAATATCAAGATATACCTATAATATAAATCTTTTAATATCTTGATATTAAATGGTATGCTACTAAATAATATTAAAGCATTTAAACAACTTAATATCCAACATAGCATATTAGTTAAGTAGAATATTTCTGGCATAGCTCACAACTTTTAAATATAATCTTTTCAAAGACTTTAAATTTGGAAAAAGAATAATGGGTGGAATATACAGTATACAAAAGTGGATAATTTTTAAACTATGAATTATAATTTTATGTATAGAAAGCATAAGAAAAACACATACTTTCATATATTAACAATAGCAGATGTTATAACTATTAATATTCTTTCTTCTACATTGCTTTCTGTATGTTTTAAATAATTTTAAATTAGTATACTTTTCTGTTAAATTTGTTTATTAGAACCAGAAAGATAAAAAAGATAGCCCAGTGCTTAATTAATGTCTTGGTCATTAGGGTCACATATAGCTAGGAATTCTAGGAATGCTATTAGAGCAGACATCACTAATGGTCACTGATACCTTGTATTTTTTCAAGCATACAAGACTCAGCTTTCTAGTGCTGTAAGACTACTGCTAGTTCTGGCAAATAGGGTGTGTGTGAATATAACATCTATCAGTTACAGGGCAAAACAAAAACTGCAAATATAAGCTATCCACAGTCTCTCTTTCCCTGAGTTACTTGTAAAGCTGTGTGGGTGGTGGGTCTTCTGTCAGCCTGGGTCTCTGAACTACTATGTGGAAAATAATTTCCTAGAAATATCCATTGAACTTATTGCATAAATGAGAAGCCAATCCTTTGTTATAGTATGGTAATGGTATTTTGGAAGCTCTTTATTACCTCCGTATCCATATAAACTTAAACTATACATGCCAATATAGAAATTGGTAATGGTAAATGTGATTATTTTGCTTATAAAATCTAAAATAAGCAGTACAGCCAAAGCATCATGACTACATAACTTATTTTCACCAAACCTACATTTTCTCATACATAAAATAATACAATTAAAATGATCACTTACCTCATAGTATTGTGAAATTCCCATTAAGTATTTCACGTAAAGTGGTTAATACAGTGTTGAAAATTGTATGCATTCCATTCATTGTCATATTTATTAGTATACAATGGGTGCAATAACTTGACATATTTCAGGATGGCTAGAGTTTAGTTATTGGGAAACTGGATAAAAGAGTTTGAATTAAGTGAGTGAATAAAATTAGGGCCATGGTATATAAGACAAATATCAAAAAGTGACAATGTGTGCCTATATATAGAACCCAAGGAAACAGATATACTACTTGGAATCCTGATCATCGTGGGTTTTATTACTTGAATTTGTATTTCATATGGGGTGAAGAGAGGCCAGGCCGAGATCATGGCTTAATAAGGCGGGGACATGGATTGTCTCCAAATTGGTGAAAATTGGATAAAATTAGGATGAAGCTTAAGTGGTAGGAGTCATGGGGATCATTTAAGCCAAAGTCTTTCTAGGGAGCCATGAGTTCAAGCCAAATTGACAACACATAAGCATTTTTTGCGAAAGACGACAGTACCAACACAAATGAAAGAATCAAAATTAAGGAGAAAGCAACTATCTAGAATTAAATGAAAACCTGTCTAGGACAAATTAATGAGAACCCACAATGACTTATATAAACAGGACTCTAGCATATTTAACTCACCTTTATACCTGAATGCCTGTATAGGCAACACCACTGTCAATAATTTTTGAAATTAAAATTATTGACAGTGATCTGGAATGTATGTTAGCTTAAAACAATAAGTGAAATAACCACATTTTACAGAAGAATAGGAAGGGACCCAGCATTCTTCAAGTTAAAATAAATAAACAAACATAAATACATAAGGCAGTGGAAAGAGACTGGGTTAATGATAAGGACTACAGGAGGCCAGAACATCGGAGTTACAGAAAACTGGAGGACAGGAACAGACAGAATTTGCTGCTCAATTGGAACTATTATCAAATTAAAAA
>NW_016804510.1:1985127-2003724 GCF_001698545.2 Rhinopithecus bieti
AAGAGTTTTTGATGAAGTCTCTATTATTTAAAATCCAATTTTTAAATAATTACCAGATTAATATTGCAAATTTCTCCTTTTAGTAGTAAAGTAGTTTGTCTTTTTAAAAATATAAACAGTTTTCTGATAAATTTAGTCAAGTAAAAAGAGTAAAATCAGAAATAGAGGTAAAGTGGGAAAGTACATGTATCATTATTTTATGAAAAATAAAATTATGATAGATCACAAGATTGATTATTGGCATACCTATAAATTTATATTAAAGGTGTAAGTACACCATTTAATATCAAGATATACCTATAATATAAATCTTTTAATATCTTGATATTAAATGGTATGCTACTAAATAATATTAAAGCATTTAAACAACTTAATATCCAACATAGCATATTAGTTAAGTAGAATATTTCTGGCATAGCTCACAACTTTTAAATATAATCTTTTCAAAGACTTTAAATTTGGAAAAGAATAATGGGTGGAATATACAGTATACAAAAGTGGATAATTTTAAACTATGAATTATAATTTTATGTATAGAAAGCATAAGAAAACACATACTTTCATATATTAACAATAGCAGATGTTATAACTATTAATATTCTTTCTTCTACATTGCTTTCTGTATGTTTTAAATAATTTTAAATTAGTATACTTTTCTGTTAAATTTGTTTATTAGAACCAGAAAGATAAAAAAGATAGCCCAGTGCTTAATTAATGTCTTGGTCATTAGGGTCACATATAGCTAGGAATTCTAGGAATGCTATTAGAGCAGACATCACTAATGGTCACTGATACCTTGTATTTTTTCAAGCATACAAGACTCAGCTTTCTAGTGCTGTAAGACTACTGCTAGTTCTGGCAAATAGGGTGTGTGTGAATATAACATCTATCAGTTACAGGGCAAAACAAAACTGCAAATATAAGCTATCCACAGTCTCTCTTTCCCTGAGTTACTTGTAAAGCTGTGTGGGTGGTGGGTCTTCTGTCAGCCTGGGTCTCTGAACTACTATGTGGAAAATAATTTCCTAGAAATATCCATTGAACTTATTGCATAAATGAGAAGCCAATCCTTTGTTATAGTATGGTAATGGTATTTTGGAAGCTCTTTATTACCTCCGTATCCATATAAACTTAAACTATACATGCCAATATAGAAATTGGTAATGGTAAATGTGATTATTTTGCTTATAAAATCTAAAATAAGCAGTACAGCCAAAGCATCATGACTACATAACTTATTTTCACCAAACCTACATTTTCTCATACATAAAATAATACAATTAAAATGATCACTTACCTCATAGTATTGTGAAATTCCCATTAAGTATTTCACGTAAAGTGGTTAATACAGTGTTGAAAATTGTATGCATTCCATTCATTGTCATATTTATTAGTATACAATGGGTGCAATAACTTGACATATTTCAGGATGGCTAGAGTTTAGTTATTGGGAAACTGGATAAAAGAGTTTGAATTAAGTGAGTGAATAAAATTAGGGCCATGGTATATAAGACAAATATCAAAAGTGACAATGTGTGCCTATATATAGAACCCAAGGAAACAGATATACTACTTGGAATCCTGATCATCGTGGGTTTTATTACTTGAATTTGTATTTCATATGGGGTGAAGAGAGGCCAGGCCGAGATCATGGCTTAATAAGGCGGGGACATGGATTGTCTCCAAATTGGTGAAAATTGGATAAAATTAGGATGAAGCTTAAGTGGTAGGAGTCATGGGGATCATTTAAGCCAAAGTCTTTCTAGGGAGCCATGAGTTCAAGCCAAATTGACAACACATAAGCATTTTTTGCGAAAGACGACAGTACCAACACAAATGAAAGAATCAAAATTAAGGAGAAAGCAACTATCTAGAATTAAATGAAAACCTGTCTAGGACAAATTAATGAGAACCCACAATGACTTATATAAACAGGACTCTAGCATATTTAACTCACCTTTATACCTGAATGCCTGTATAGGCAACACCACTGTCAATAATTTTGAAATTAAAATTATTGACAGTGATCTGGAATGTATGTTAGCTTAAAACAATAAGTGAAATAACCACATTTTACAGAAGAATAGGAAGGGACCCAGCATTCTTCAAGTTAAAATAAATAAACAAACATAAATACATAAGGCAGTGGAAAGAGACTGGGTTAATGATAAGGACTACAGGAGGCCAGAACATCGGAGTTACAGAAAACTGGAGGACAGGAACAGACAGAATTTGCTGCTCAATTGGAACTATTATCAAATTAAAAAAAAAAAAAAAAAAAAAAAAAAAAAAAGTAGACTCTGTGGCCAGGTAGGACAGCCTGAGGTACATAAGAAAAAAGTAAGAGACAGATAAATTAAAGAACTGAAAATTGCAACAAACCTAGATAAAGAATGAAGCTGAAGCCACCACAAAGTGGTCTATGATATTTAATATAAAATATGCTCCAGATCTAACTCAGCCTTTTAACATCCACTGAAATTTCATTTGTCTAAGCCACCACTCTTACCTGATTTAATGCAAAAGTGTTTCACTTTGTCTCCTTCATTCTATCCTGATTTCCACCTATCCATTTTTCCCATATTTACTAGAGAATCCTCTGTAAAGACAAGCTTTGTTTCTAGTTCAAGATAATAGACTGAGAACACGCCTGCATATATATCATTCCCCTTGAAGCTGTATTAAAATAATGCCAGATATTTTTTAATTCCACATTAAAAAAGAAAGGAGTTTTCTACATACACAATCATGTCTTCTGCAAATGGAGACAATTTGACTTCCTCTCTTCCTATTTGAATACCCTTTATTTATTTTTCTTGCCTGATTGCCCTGGCCAGAACTTCCAATAATGTGTTGAATAGGAGTGGTGAGAGAGGGCATTCTTGTCTTGTGCCAGTTTTCAAAGGGAATGCTTCCAGCTTTTGCCCATTCAGTATGATATTGGCTGTCGGTTTGTCATAAATAGCTCTTATTATTTTGAGATATGTTCCATCAATACCTAGTTTATTGAGTGTTTTTAGCATGAAGGGGTGTTGAATTTTATCAAAGGCCTTTTTTGCATGTATTGAGCTAACCGTGGTTTTTGTCATTGGTTTTGCTTATGTGATGGATTACATTTATTGACTTGCGTATGTTGAAGCACCCTTGAAGCCTGGTGATGAAGCCGACTTGATCATGGTGGATAAGCTTTTTGATGTGTTGCTGGATTCAGTTTGCCAGTATTTAAATGAGGATTTTCACATCGATGTTCATCAGGGATATTGGTCTGAAATTTTCTTTTTTTGTTATGTCTCTGCCAGGTTTTGGTATCAGGATGATGCTTGCCTCATAAAATGAGTTAGAGAGGAGTCTCTCTTTTTCTGTTGTTTGGAATAGTTTCAGAAGGAATGGTACCAGCTCCTCTTTGCTAACTCCAGTAGAATTCGACTGTGAATCTGTCTGGACCTGGGCTTTTTTTGGTTGGTAGGCTATTAATTACTGCCTCAATTTCAGATTTTGTTACTGGTCTATTCAGGAATTTTACTTCTTCCTGTTTTAGTCTTGGAAGGGTGTATTTGTCCAGGAATGTATCCATTTATTCTAGATTTTCTAGTTTATTTGCATGGGGTGTTTATAGTATTTTCTGATGGTAGTTTGTATTTCTGTGGGATCAGTGGTGATCTCCCCTTTATCATTTTTTCTTGTATCTGTTTGATTATTCTCTCTTTTCATTTTATTAGTCCGGCTAACAGTCTATCTATTTTGTTAATCTTTTCAAAAAACCAGCTCCTGGATTCACTGATTTTTTGAAGGGTTTTTTGTGTCTCTATCTCTCTCAGTTCTGTTCTGATCCTAGTTACTTCTTGTCTTCTGCTAGCTTTTAAATTTATTTGCTCTTGCTTTTCTAGTTCTTTTACTTGTGATGTTAGGGTGTTGACTTTAGATATTTCCCACTTTCCCAGACAAAAAACTCCTTAAGCTGATAAGCAACTTCAGGAAAGTCTCAGGATACAAAATCAATGGGCAAAAGTCACAAACATTCCTGTACATCAATAAGAGACAAACAGAGAGCCAACTCATGTGTGAACTCCCACTCACAATTGGTACAAAGAGAATAAAGTGCCAAGGAATACAACGTACAAGGGATGTGAAGGACCTCTTCAAGGTGAATTACAAACCACCTTTCAAGGAAATCAGAGAGAACACAAACAAATGGAAAAACATTCCATGCCCATGGATGGGAAAAATCAACATTGTGAAAATGGTCATAACGCCCAAAGTAATTTATAGATTCAATGCTATTCCCATCAAGGTTTCATTGACATTCTTCACAGAATTAGGAAAAAGTACTTTAAATTTCATATGAAACCAAAAAAGAGCCCATATAGCCAAGACAATCCTAAGCAAAATGAATGAGGCTGGAGGCACCATGCTACCTGACTTCAAACTATACTACAAAACTACAGTAACCAAAGCAGCATGGTACTATTGCCAAAACAGATATATGGACCAATGGAACAAAAGAAAAGCCTCAGAAATGACACCACATATCTGCTACCATCTGATCTTTGACAAACCTGACAAAAAAACAAGCAATGTGGAAAGGATTCCCTATTTAATAAATGGTGTTAGGAAAAGTGGCTAGCCATATGCAGAAAACTAAAACTGGACTGCTTCCTTGCACCTTATATAAAAGTTAACTCAAGTTGGATTGAACATTTTTTGTAAGATGTAAAATCAAAAAAAAACCCTAGAAGAAAACCTAGGTAACACCATTGAAAACATAGGCATGGGCAAAGACTTCATGACTAAAACACCAAAAGCAATTGCAAAACAACACAAAACTGACAAAGGGGATCTAATTAAACTAAAAAGCTTCTTCACAGCATAAGAAACTATCAACAGAATGAACAGGCAACCTACAGAATGGGAGAAAATTTTTGCAATCTATCCATCTGACAAAGGGCTAATATCCAGAATCTACAAAAAACTAAGCAAATTTACAAGAAAAAAAACAACCCCATAAAAAGTGGGAGAAGGATATGAACAGACACTTCTTAAAATAAGACATATATATGGAAAAAAAAACATATGAAGAAAAGCTCATAATCACTGGTAATTAGAGAAATACAAATCAAAACCACAACGAGATACTATCTCACACCAGTTAAAATGGCAATCATTAAAAAGTCAGGAAACAACAGATGCTGGAGAGGATGTGGAGAAATGGAAACACTTTTACACAGTTGACTGGAGTGTAAATTGGTTCAACCATTGTGGAAGACAGTGTGGCGATTCCTCAAGGATCTAGAACCAGAAACACCATTTGTTCCAGCAATCCCATTACTGGGTACATACTCCAAAGATTATAAATCATTATACTATAAAGACACATGCACAAGTATGTTTATTGAAGCACTGTTCACAATAGCAAAGACTTGGAACCAATCCAAATGGTTATCAATGATAGACTGGATAAAGAAAATGTGGCATGTATACACCATGGAATATTACACAGCCATGAAAAAGAATGAGCTCATGTCCTTTGCAGGGACCTGGATGAAGCTGGAAACCACCATTCTTAGCAAACTAACACAAGAACAGAAAACCAAACACCTCATGTTCTCATGCATAAGTGTGAGTTGAACAATGAGAACACATGGACATAGGGAAGAGAACGTCACACACCAGGGCCTGTTGCGGGGGGTGGGGAGCAAGGGGAGGGGTAGCATTAGGAGAAATACCCAACGTAGATGACAACGGGCACAGCAAACCACCATGGCACATGTATACCTATGTAACAAACCTGCACCTTCTGCACAAGTATCCCATAACTTAAAGCATAATTAAATAAAAGAAAGGAAAGACATTCAGTAAATAGGCTACTTCCAAAAATAAAATAAAATTGAAAACATTGTGTATTAATAAGGGTTCTCCAGAGAAGAAAAGCCAATAGGGTGTGTGTGTGTGTGTGTGTGTGTGTGTGTGTGTGTGTGTGAGAGAGAGAGAGAGAGAGAGAGAGAGAGATTCATTATAAAGAATTGGCTCACACTATTATGGAGCCTGGAGGTTGCAAAATCTGCAACAGGGGCTGGCAGTCTGGAGATCCAGGAGAGCCAATGTTATAGTTTTCAGTCCATAGGCATCAGCTAGAGAATTCCCTCTTGCTTGAGGAGGCTGGGTTTTTTTTTTTGTGTGTGTGTGTGTGTGTTGTTTTTTTTTTTCTATTTATGCAAACTAACACCTATCCACATTACAGAAGGCAATCTGCTTTATCTCAAAGTTTATCAATTTAACTGTCAATCTCCTTCAAAACACTCTCCAAATGACACATAAAATTAATCGTCACTCATGGTAAGTAGAAATATGCACATTGGTAGCTGAATCAAAGCAGAGGACCCAGCAACCTACTCTTCATGGAAAGCCTTATAGCTCATGAAGAAAATGTGAAGAAATCAAAATCAGCCTCAAAAATCATAAGCAATGGGTGAAAGTCAGGAACATTTATAAATATTATGTCTATGGGGCAGTAGCTATGTTTCCACTTCTCTTCTCAAAAGCTAATGTACAGAAAGAAAATTACCAAGTGTTTATTTTCAGATGATAAAGAAAACAAAACAAAATATATAATGATAAAATTTTGTTTCATTTACTTATGAGATTTGAATAAACTGTATAAGATTAGACAGTAGAAATGTTTAAGCTTAAAAGAGACCCTCTCTTATCAGAAATTTGGTGATATCTCAAACATTACCAGTTTTCTGCTCACTCACCTAATTAAAAGCCTGACATTAATGAACATAGACCACTCACAGAGGTTCCAGTAGCTGCAGTATAAATTGTAAAGGAAAATCCAGGATGCACATGCGTGTACAGAATGTGAGCAATAAATAACAGCAACAAACAATAAACAACAAAAATTAGAAGAAACAAAAATAATGATAATTTAAAGAGCACAGGATAACTATGAAAGATGAAAGCTATTTTCTTCTATAATATGAAATAGGAGGTAAAAACATAAAATATGCATATTAAATCAGGTCAACATATAGTCATCTAACTAATAAGGTTTCCAGAAGAAAACAAACAACCAAAATTATTAAAGAAAATTAAAGAATAATAAATAGCCCATTTCCCAACTCTTCATTTTGTGTGTGTGTGTGTCTTTTGATGTTCTGAAAGATGAAAAACCACCAACCAACCAACCAGAAAAACAAACAAACAAATAATGCTAAACCTAAATGTAACACTGTAAAATTTTAAAACAGCAAGAAAAAAGAGAAGTGTATAAGATATTCTAACAAGAAAATAATAAATTGACACCTGAAAAATTACCAGAATCAAACTAGCCTTAGGCTTTTAGTCAATGACATGAGGTGCTGGAATCCCATGGAGCAAATACTTAAAGGCTCTTTCAGATAATAGCATTAAATGTAGAATGCTACACATAGCCAAATTATTAACCAATTGCAAAAAAACATAAAGAGGTAGGGGTGTATGTGTGTGTTAAATTTAATGTCTCAGGGTTGGGCGCTGTGGCTCACACTTGTAATACCAGCAATTTAGTTGGTCAGGAGCTCGAGACCAGCCTGGCCAACATGACAAAAACTCATCTCTATTAAAAATACAAAAGATAAGCTGGGCTTGATGGCAGATGCCTGTAGTCTCAGCTGCTTGCAAGGCTGAGTCAGGAGAATCGCCTGAACCTGAGAGGTAGAGGTTGCAGTGAGCGGAGATTGGGCCACTGCACTCCAACCTGGACAACAGAGTGAGATTCTGTCTCAATAAATAAATAAATAAATAAATAAATAAATAAATTTAATTTCTCAGAAGTTTAACATCCTGCAATTTATTTCTTAGCACATTATTTGAGAGTATCCTCCTACAGAAACTGAGGAATACACAAAAGGGGAAGAAGACATAAGACATGGAACACTGTGGATCTAACCTAGGGATTGTACTCAGCCTAGAGAGCAACCTATCCAGAGCAGAGTGTTCTAGGAAGGAAGTAGTTGGGATAAGAGCACATTATAGAAACCAGGTAGAAGAATAATGTACAGACATGATAAACACAGAGAAACTGATAAAAAATAAAGACAATAAAAACTGATAAAAAATGAAATCATCATTATTTTAAATATATTCAAGAAAAATATGATGATAGCATATTTGTGGCTATTTAACAATGAATATTTGGATATCTGTTATAACGAACTTATTCTTGCTTAAGGAAAAAAAGCAAGTCTAACTAAAGTAAGATTTTGTATGAGGAAACCAAGATTATCATCATTTAAATTGCACTTGGTAAAATATAAATGACAGAAGATGGAAGATCAAATACATAGGTAGGGAAAAAAGAAGGCTAAGAAAATGTTGAGCAAAACCATGGGGATTTGAGATATAATTGCTATAATTCATGATATGTGAAATGATTTTAAGCATCTTATTTAAGGATTTAAAGGTAACCAATAGAGAACAAGTTGGAAAGAGACTGAGAGGAGAAAGGGTAGATGGTGTAAATTAGCTAATTCATTATTTATCAGTAAAATAATAATGTTTTTCATAGTCAGGACACGTCAAGTTATAATATAAACTGTGGCTATTCCATACTGTTCAGTTTGGCTAGGTTGAACTACATTATCCAGATTTTCCATTCTTGTATGTTTCCATTTACGGTGGACCACAAGGGAGATTCTTGGGAGATATGGATGAAGGGAGAGAAGGATCAGCTATTCTGTAGGTCATCCATCTTATTGTAAATCTGCTGCCTGATTTCATTGGCATGAGGCAGCAGCTGGCCAATACCTGCTCTGTCTGATCCTAGAGCTTCTTTCAACTTCTTTGAGTGCTGGGCCAGGTGTGTATGTTTAGCTACACAATGAAGTGGCCCAGCTCCTTCAGGATATCCACACCGTAAAATCCAGTGGTATTTGAGAACTGGTTTAGTTTGAGTGTCCTCATTGACTCTGCTCCTGCTATGAGATTCAGCTTACCCTTGAACTCTATTTTTTCCAACATATATATCCTTATTAACTGTATGCCCTGTGTATTTAGGCTTCAGCATCAGACATGAATCCACAGTCTTACAGAGACTGCTTAACCAACACTACAATTTTATAACATAAAATCCTCTAACAAATTAATGTCTATTTATACATATATCCAAGTGATTCTGCTTCTGATGAACCCTGACTGATAAATAAATAATTGAGGTATAACTTTAACTAATTATTATGATATATGTAGTTTACTTTTAAATAAACACTAAGATATTACATACATCTTAGTTGATTTAGGCTACTTTATGGGACAGTTATTTACCCTAATATTTAATAATTAATCGATATTCCAAAATGGCTTTTAGCATTTCATCAGAAAACTATATTTCAGAAATGCTTACTATGAACAAATTCTGTTCCTTTCTCCTTCAAAATAAGCAATTGCACTTACAACATTAATTGTCTATAATTAATAAGATGTAATGCCTTGTTAATTCACAAAATGGGTATTAGAAATATGTTCCCCTTGGTGAAATCTGTTATATTCAAGATATTTGTCATGGTTAAAATCTTTTAAAGAAATACCCCCTATTATTGATAGAGTATAAAACTCTGATGAGTATTCTACCCTTGCTTTTTAAGAATGTGCCTGAAGCATGATATTTTCTCAAGATAAAATTTCAAAGGATTTGTTTTTCCTAGTGATGAATATAAAATTGGTTGAATCTTTTATTTATAGTAGCAGTTTCTAACTTTGGGTGATTTTGGCTCCCAGGAGACATTTGGCAGTATCTGGAGATTGGGGATTTTCAAGCTTGGGGGTAAAAGAAGAAGGCGTGTACAACTCTCATCTACCAATAGGAGTAAAGGATGCTGCTAAACGTCCTACACACACAGCTCAGCCTCTCCTAACAAAGACTTATCCATCTGGACCTTTTCTTTGAAAGTGTGACCAGAACATATAAAAGGACAGTGATCTGGGACTTATTTTCTAACTTTAAGCATGGGATACATGAGTTGTCTTTTTTCAGGTTAGCTAATAGATACATGCCTAATATGTCAGTATGGGATATTTATTAGGGTGTAATAACAAAACTTATACATACTATAGTACAAGGATAAGCTCAAGCATTTTGCAAACAGTAATTCACTTAATACTCATAATGACTACTTGAGTAGGTGCTTTTGTGAAGCCGCTATTCAATTCCAGTACCTGGATTCAAAGTTCTTGTTCTTAACTATAATATTATGCAATATCCACTAGCATAGTCAACAGCTTTTTTTTTAAAGGCTAATGAAAAACATGAACATTTTAAAATTTCATTGACAGTTAATATATAATTTTTAAAAATACAAACACAGTTTTTCTTCTCCAGATTTCACAATTAAGAATTCAGATATATGCACATCCATGCTTGAGTACTTTCATATAGTTTTGTGTTGAATATTTAAATTCTTTGTTTTCTAATCTAAGTTTATTTTGATCTATTTTTGTGAGCAGTGGATAGCATATTTCTAAGACTACTTAATTATGTGTATATCTGAGGCTAATATTTATCCCTGTAGAGAGAAATTTCTTTGATTCAAAGAGGCCCCTATTGAGCTATAAAACTATAGTATTCATAACGTTATTCTAGCAAAAGAATCTTCTTGAATTTAAAAAGAATATCTTTTCTCTGAGTGTTACACTATAGTAGTACTTTTAGAAAATATAAGTAAGAAATTTTAAACCTTTCTCTATGAAAATATAAATACAACAGGATATTAAAATATTTGTGGCCGGGCGCGGTGGCCCAAGCCTGTAATCCCAGCACTTTGGGAGGCTGAGACGGGCGGATCACGAGGTCAGGAGATCGAGACCATCCTGGCTAATATGGTGAAACCCCGTCTCTACTAAAAAATACAAAAAACTAGCCGGGCGAGGTAGCGGGCACCTGTAGTCCCAGCTACTCAGGAGGCTGAGGCAGGAGAATGGCGTAAACCCGGGAGGCGGAGCTTGCAGTGAGCTGAGATCCGGCCACTGCACTCCAGCCTGGGTGACAGATCGAGACTCCGTCTCAAAAAAATAAAAAAATAAAAATAAATAAAAAAAAAATTGTGATTTAATTTTCAAACTCATGATATTTTCATTAAATATAGCATGATATATTTAATGGGGTGGTTTTTATTTTCTTCCAGCAAGTGCACAACACAGTTTCCAGCACTTAAATCCAGATATAATGTATATCATATCTTTTATTATAGTTAGAATCCTTTTTGTATAATCATTATTCTTTCTGTACTTTTAGTTTTCACTTGTGGGATCTTTTATTTCTCCTTCCCAATAAGGATTTTAAGAGTTTTTTTTCCAATAACACGCCCTACTCACAGTTAATTTAGTTATCCCTATCCTTAAAGATAGGTGCCATAGTTTCTGGTTCAAAGTCATACTTGAAAGAAAAATTCCATATTTTTTGTCCAACATAAGCCACTCTTGAGAGTCAAAAGATTGCTATTAATAATTAGCAAACTCTGTGCAGTACCAATGATTAGATGACCTCTTCTATACGCCTGAGGCCATTCTCACAAAAGAGCAGAGCCAGTATGGGGAACTTGGCCACTTTCTCCAAGGAGTGCCTAGTGCTGAACTTAATCATTTTAATCTTCACTAGTTTCAAGGGTGATAAAATAACCTCTTTTTAATTGTGATTCGTTAATTCTGAAAGTGAGGTTTTGACGTATTCAGTTTTTCTTTCTCTGAAATACCAAGTGTCCATTCTCTGTTTTTATTTAATTATCTTTCTCCACTGTCTTAATGCCTCTTTTTAAAACCACCTGAAGAGAGATAATCGTACCCATGTATTATCTAATTTAATCAGTGCGATGTCGGTTTGTCACACTACATTTGTCACCCATCGAAAGCACATTTTTTCCTCACTTGGTCATTAATGTCTATACTGCCTTTCAGAGTGCCTAGAATAAAGTAGGTACATGATAAATATTTTTTAAGTTATTTCAATGTAAAGTTTTTAATCAAACTTAAGCTCCCTCTACTGCAAGATGCAGAAGTATTTCATATATCATTAAGAAAAAGTTGTCAATTAAATTGTCAATGATATAATGACTATCTGTACTAGACTCCTTTTAAATGCATACTGTATTAGTTCATGTTATCATATATCATACTCATCATATATAAAAAGGGCAATATAAGGAAAATAAATTAGTTAATTCATTTCTGAAAACATTGGCATATTTAGAATAATATTTACATCACTTTCTTAAACAACTAGTGATAAGTTTGCCCTCCCGAACAATATAAATATAATTCTGTGTCCATGATGAATATAGATGAAGTTTGCTATTAAAATACAAATTAGCAAAAAACTTTTATAATGCAGTTAAAAGTCAATGAAGTTGGTTTCTTAGTCTGGATTTGCAACTAAGCAGAGGTGGTTACATTTTCAACTATGTTTTATTGCTATATACCATCAATAAAATGAAGTTCACAACCTGTAAATGTACAAAAGTGAATGTACTTTTGTAACTACTTCCCAGGATGGGCAGAATTCAATTTCATGTTCCTTCTCGGTCATTACATCTTCAGTCGTGATAAACCATCTGATGTATATCTCCATAGATTAGTTTTGCCTATTTTTAGATACGTAACATACACATGGAATTATCCATCAATATGGGATCATATCACCTGTTGTCTAGTTCATTTGTTTACCTTTTTTACAGGATTCACCCATCCATTTGCATGTAGCAATAGTTTGTCATTTTTTATTGCTGCATGATGTCCTTTGTTTGAATATATCATACTTAATTTGGATTTTCTATTGATAATGGATATATGAGTTGTTTCTTGTGCAGAACTAGTTAATTATCTCTGAACTTCTTATAAATTGTTAAAAGCACATGTTCATATTCCATATGAATTCTAATTCCTGAGCATTCTAACCCGTGATGAGTATTGTGAATTATTTAATAAGAGCTATTCTGTTGATTTTAAAATGACATCAAATCGTGTTTTATTTTACATTTCATTGATGATTATGAAAATTGAATATCATTTCATATGTTTGTTGGTCATATTCTCACCCTAATAAATATCCCATACTGACATATTAGTGATACTGAATGCATAGGCTCTATAATTTGTTTTTTGAGTAGGGGAGAAGATAGATAGATCTATTAGGATGGATTCGATTCACACCAGAGCTATAGATATTTCTATGTAACATTTAGTGATAGCTGCTTAATGAATGATACACTGCCAACAATACAACCAACTTTGATCTATGAGTGCTTTTGATAATTTATTATTTCCTATATCATTCTAATAATTCTTTTAACTTACAGAAAAAGCAAAACATTTTTTGTCTCTCATGATTCAGTTTCATTGACACTTTGATTTTTAAACTTTCCTGATAATAAAAGAGACAACTTTGGTTCATTATGTGTGGAACAGGGTCTCATGGAAAAACCTAAAGTAGTGGACATTGCTAATCACTCAATTTCAAAATAAGGTAAGGCAAATGAGTACATTAGCAATAAGAAGGGTTTTAATGTGTCAAACAAAATATTATTTTAAGCTTATAATATATATTATTTTATCTGATGGTTAAATTTCCTTGAAGAAGTAAATATGAAAAAAAAATCTATGTTCAGAATACGAGATGCTGACTTGCTAGCCCATTGTGAATATATTATTACAACAGTAGCTGCCTATTTTGTCAAATTTCTTTGGTTTTACTTCTGAATAATACATCATGATTTCATGGGATAAACATATTGAGAATCCTTTTTTCTGCACCTGTAAATGGCCACCCAATTTTAAGATAAAACACTTTGGAAGTGTTTCATTTTAAAATACTTTATTATACTGCAATTGATACCGTTCACATCTGAGAACTTTTGACGATCTGAATGTTTTCCATATAGTTTACACAAATAAAATGAAAAACCTTATGCAACTGTTGCTACATTTCTTTTGCAGAACACTAATTTGATATTTAAATCATAACAATTTCCATCATAAATTATTTTAGGTAATTATACATCATTTATTATTTTAGACTGTAAGTTTCACAAAAGCAGCTACTTATTGTCACATATTACATATCTAATAAATTGAAAGATTAGTCAGGGTTATGTCTGCAACACCTTTTCTATTATAATTTTCGTTTAGACTTTTCAACTGTCTCTTCTTGATTGACATATGAACACTAACAAAAAAAAGACCTTGATTTCAGGTTCATTATATGGATATCTGGATTCCTGTCATCTTCTAGTTCAGTAATTACTTAATACCCTGTCAACTTTTTTCTCCTTTTTAGAAGTTATTGTTGTTATTTCAAATTCTTACATGTTTTCTGAATGAGGAATATCCCAAAATATCAAGTGGCTATAAGTAAAATCATACATTTCTTGACATTTCTATTTTAACTTTCCATAGGTCATTGAAAAATTTGAGCTACAACATTATACTAATATGTGAAATACTTGAAAACACTTTTGGTTAATGGTAAAATATAAAGAGTTCTTTATTTATTGGCCTAGCCTTAATAAATAGACTCTCTCCCTCTCTCTTTCTCTATATATACACATACATACAACACACACATATAATTACATGCATATATACAACATATATTTCAATTTTATTTTTTATTTTGGAGTTACATTTCACATTTGCTAATTTATCTTGGGGACATAATTGTAAATGTATACCAATAATTGTCTTTTATAATAACAAAATCAAAACAGGGTTTATAACTAAGATTAAGAATTGAACAAACTACAATCTATATAATAAAAATTTTAAGAGCCTTCAAAAACATATTTAGAACATTCTTTTTGACATGAAAACACTCTCTCCAAATAATGTATGATGAAAAATCCACATTCATAGTGACCCAGAATTTAATAAAAAAAAAGAAGTAAAAATTTAAAATGGCAACATACACATTGTTTGCTTAAGTTAAACCTGGAAGTAAATAAAAATAAAATGTTAATAGTGTTGTGATGATCTGAGTAGTGTGTAAGAGAGTTGGCTGTTTGTTTGGTACTTAACTTCTTATTTTGACTTTACAATATTGTAAGCAATGCTCCACGTTATTATTGAAAAATCTAGATAATAAACAGAAACATGCATCTAGAATAATTAAGCCTGGTCACTTCTTTTTTTAAAAAAAATATTTTATTTTATTTTATTTTTTATAATTTATTTTATTTTAGATTCAGGGGATACATGTGTAGGTTTGCTAACTGGGTATATTGCCTGATGCTGAGGTTTGGGATAGGAATGACTTCTCAACAAGATAGTAAGTAATAGTTAGATTTATAAACCTTGCTCCCCTCCCTCCTCTCAGCAGTCCCTACTATCTATTGTTGCAATCTTTATATCAATGAGTACCCAATGTTTAGATACAATTTATAAGTAAGAACATGCAGTATTTGGTGGTCTGTTCCTGCATTAAATCACATAGGATAACGGCCTCCAATTGCATCTTGCTGCAAAGGGCAGAATTTCTTTTATATGGTATTCCATGGTGTATGTATACTACATTTTCTATATCCCATTCACCATAGATGGCATCAAAGTTGATTTATGTTTTTGCTATTGTGAATAGTGTTGTGATTAACATACAAGTGTATGTGTGTCTATTTGGTAAAATGATTAATTTTCCTTTGTATGTATACCCAGTAATGAGATTGGGTCAAATGGTAGTTACATTTTAAATCCTTTGAGAAATATCCAAACTGCTGTCCACAGTGGCTGAACTAACTTGCATTCCCACCAACAATGTACAAGCATTCCCTTTTCTCCACAACCTCACCGGCATTTGTGGCTTTTTACTTCTTAATAATAGCAAGCCTGATTCATAGAAGATGATATGTCATTGTGGTTTTGATTTGCATTTCTCTGATGTATAGGAATGTTGAGCATTTGTTCATATGTTTGTTGGCTAGTTGGATGTCTTCTTAAGAGACATGTCTGTTCATGTCCTTGGCTCACTTTTTAACAGTGTCGTTTGCTTTTAGCTTGTTGAATTGTCCAATTTTCTTATAGATTCTAGGTGTTACACTTGTGTTTCAATGCACAGTTAGTAAATATTTTATCTCATTGTGTAGGTTGTCTATTTATTCTGTTTATTTTATTTATTTATTTATTTTTGCTGTGCAGAAACTCTGGTTTAATTAGGTCCCAAACATCAATTTCTGTTTTTGTGGCAATTGCTGTTGAAAACTTACCAATTCTTTCCCAAGTCTAATGTCAAGAATGGCATTTCCTAGGTTTTCTTGTAGAATCCTTAGAGTTTGAGATCTTTCATTTAAATCTTTAATCCATCTTGAGTTAATGTTTGAATATGGTGAAAAGTTCGGGTGCTTTCCTTATGTCAAATACAAAAACCAACTCAAGATGGCTTAAAGACTTAAGTGTAAAATCCCAAATTATAGAAACCCTGGAAGACAATCCAGGCAATACCATCCAGGAGCTAGGAATGGGCAAAGATTTCATAACAAAGGCACCAAAAGTAATCACAATAAACACAAAAATTGACAAGTGGGATCTAATTAAACTAAAGAGTTTCTGCAGAGCAAATGAAACTATCAACAGAGTAAACAGACAGCCTACAAAATGGGAGAAAATATTCGCAAACTATGCATCTGACAAAGGTCTGATATCGAGCATCTATAAGGAACTTAAACACATTTACAAGAGAAAACCAGAAACTCCATAGAAAAGTTGGCAAAGGGCATGAACAGACTTCTCAAAAGAAAACATACATGCAACCAACAAGTATATGAAAAAGAGCTCAATTATCACTAATTATTAGAAAAATGCAAGTCAAAACCACAATGAGATATCATCTCACATCAGTCAGAATGGCTTTTATTAAAAAGTAAAAAAATGAAAATAACAGATGCTAGTGAGATTGTGTAAAAAGGGAACTCTCATACACTGCTGGTGGGAGTATAAATCCCCATTGTGGAAATCAGCATAGTGATTCCTCAAAAAAACAAAAAAAAGAACTACCATTTGACCCAGCAATCCCATTATTAAGTATACACACAGAGGAATATACAGTGTTCTACCATAAAGACACACGCACACAAATGTCCATTGCAGCTCTGGTCACCATAGCAAAGACATGGAATCAACCTAAATGCCCACCAATGACAGATTGGATAAAGAAAATGTAGTACATAGGCACCATAGAATATTATGCAGCCATAAAAAAGGAATAACATCACATCTTTTGTGGGAAAATGGATAGGTAGAGGGAGAGGAACAGAAAAGGTAACTATTGAGTACTGAGCTTAATACCTGCATAATGTAGTAACATGGACAATAATCCCCTGTGACACATGTTTATCTATGTAACAAACCTTCACATGTACCCTCAAACCTAAAATTAAAAAAAGAAAAAATATATATAGAGGTCCAGTTTCATTCTTCTGCATATAGATAGCCAGTTAACCCAGCACCATTTATTGAGAGAGTCCTTTTCCCATTGCTTATTTATCAACTTTGAAAAGGATCAGATGACTGTAGGTGTCTGGCTTTATTTCTAGGTTCTCTACTCTTTTACATTGGTGTATGTATCCATTTTAGTACCAGTACTATACTGTTTTGAATTACAGTAACTTTGTACTATAGTTTGATTTCAAGTAATGTGATAATTCCTGCTTTGTTCCTTTTGCTCAGGATTGCTTTGGCTATTTGGGCTAGGTTTTGTTTTGTTTTGTTTTGTTTTTTTGATAAGTATTACACATTTTTTTTCTTATTTCTGTGAAAAATAATCTTGGTAGTTTGGTAGCAATAGCATGTAGTTTGCTTTGGGCATTATGATCATTTTAATGATATTAATTTTTTAATTTCATGAGCATGGACTATTTTTCCATTTGTTTGTGTCATCTAATATCTTTCAGCACTGTTTTCTAACTTTCCCTGTAGATATTTTTTTTTTTTTTTTTTTTTTTTTTTTGAGACGGAGTCTAGCTTTGTCGCCCAGGCTGGAGTTCAGTGGCGTGATCTGCAAGCCCCACCTACCAGGTTCACTTCATTCTCCCGCCTCAGCCTCCAGAGTAACTGGGACTACAGGTGCCCACCACCACGCCCAGCTAATTTTTTGTCTTTTCAGTACAGACGGGGTTTCACTGTGTTAGCCAGGATGGTCTCAATCTCCTGACTTCGTGATCCACCTGCCTCGGCTTCCCAAAGTGCTGGGAGTACAGGTGTGAGCCGCCTTGCTCGGCTCTCCCTGTGGATATCTTTTAGCTCCTTGGTTAGACATATTTCTAGGTATTTTATTTTTTTAATGGCTATTGAAAAATAGGATCGGCCGGGCGTGGTGGCTCAAGCCTGGAATCCCAGCACTTTGGGAGGCCGAGACGGGCGGATCACGAGGTCAGGAGATCGAGACCATCCTGGCTAATGCGGTGAAACCCCGTCTCTACTAAAAAAAAATACAAAAAACTAGCCGGGCGAGGTGGCGGGCGCCTGTAGTCACAGCTACTCCGGAGGCTGAGGCAGGAGAATGGCGTACACCCGGGACACGGAGCTTGCAGTGAGCTGAGATCCAACCACTGCACTCCAGCCTGGGTGACAGAGTGAGACTCCGTCTCA
>NW_016804510.1:2007484-2019331 GCF_001698545.2 Rhinopithecus bieti
AAAAAAAAAAAAAAAGAAAAAAGAAAAGAAAAGAAAAGAAAACAGTATCGTGGTTTTGATTTGTTTCTCGACCTGAATGTTATTGGTATACAGAAATACCACTAATTTCAGACATCAATTTTGTAACCTGAAATTTTACTGAAGCCATTTATCAGTTTCAAGAGCCTTTTGGGGGATTCTTTAGGATTTCTAGGTGTAGAATCATATTGTCAGTGAAGATAGATAGTTTGAATTCTTCTTTTCCTATTTAAATACTTTTTTTTTCTTTTTCTTGTCCAGTTGCTCCAACTAGAACTTCTAGTAGTATGCTTAATAAGAGTAGTGAAAGTGGACATCCTTGTGTTGTTCCAGTGCTCCAGAGGAATGCTTCTACCCTTTGTCTGTCTAGTATGAAGTTAACTGTGGGTTTATCGTAGATGGTTCTTATTATTTCGAAGTATGCTCCTTCAATGCCTTCTTTGTTGAGAGATTTTATCATGAAGAAATGTTGGATTTTATCAAAGGATTTTTCTGCATCTATTGAGATAATTATATGTTTTTGTTTTTAATTCTGTTTAGGTAATGAACCACATTTATTGATTTGCACATGTTGAAGCAACCCTGCAATCCAGGAATAAAGTTTACTTGATCGTGGTGAATTAACTTGTTGATGGGCTGCTAGATTTCATCTGTTAGTATTCTGAGGATTTTTGCATTCATGTTCATCGGGAATGTTGGTCTGTACTTTTCTTTTCTTTCTTTCTTTCTTTCTTTTTTTTTTCTTCTGTGTCTTTGCCAAAACCTAATCATTTCGTACATCATTGAAATTTTAAGCATTTTCAAAATATTTTTCCCATGGCTCTCAAGTACATTGGGGTGGGTCTGAAAACAGACTACAGTATGCATCTGAACTAGTGGTAATGAGCCCCAGAACAGGGGTGTGACAGGGAAACAGATACTGTTCCTGTCTATCTATGATGGAGAGCAGGTGCAGCCTGCCAACACATCCACACCACATAGAGACCTAAGCACCTTTCACCAGGAGCTGTTCCTAACCACCCTTGTCAAGGTTTGTGCCTGCACTTGGTATTGGAGTATTGGTGGGCAAACCAAGGGTTTCAGCTCCATAAAGTTGTGTGCTCCCACCCCTGTGGAACAGGAGGCTCAGGGCACCAGGCACTCCACTGTGTAGGTGACCAACTGAAAAAACAGAAAGCAACTTACATTTAACAAAGATGAGGTACATACATGTTTGCTTGTGTCTCAGCTGACTCTTACCCATAAATACCATCTACTGGCTTTTAGATTGAACTGCACAGCCCAACATAAAAAAAAACCCTGCTAATAGAAATGCACAGAGCTATAGAAGTAAAGCCAAAGGACTACACAATATAATGTACAGTCATATACCCTAGAGAGGGTGAGAAGGGGAAAGAAAAATAATCCTATCTTCCCCAAAATAATTACAAAACGTAAAAGTCTCAGCTTCTCCAGATGAGAAGGAACCAGTCTGTGTAAGAATTCTGGCACCATGAAAAATCTGAATGTTGTAACACCAGCAAAGAATCACATTAGCTCTTCAGCAATGGCCCTTAACCAAAATGGAAACTCAGAAATGACAGATAAAGATTTAAATCATAGATTATAAGGAAGCTTAAGGAGATCTAAGAGAAAGTTGACAATCAATGCAAAGAAACTACTAAAGCAATCCAGGAAATGAAGAAAGAGGTAAACATCTTTAAAAATTAACCAGATTTTTTTGGAATTGAAAACTCATTAAAAGAGTCCAAAAATACAATTGACCAGCCCCAGTGTGTGATGTTCCCCGCCCTGTGTCCATGTATTCTCATTCTTCAGCTTCCACTATTGAGTGAGAACATGTGGTGGTTGGTTTTCTGTCCTTGTGATAGTTTGCTTAGAATGATGGAAACATTAAAACTGATCTCACAGAAACACAAAAGATTCTCAGAGACTGTTGTGAACACTACACGCACACAAATTAGAAAGTCTAGAAAAAATGGTTAAATTTCTGAAAATACACAATTTCTCAAGACTGAATCAGGAAGAAACTGAAATCCTTAGCAGTCCAATAATAAGTTCCCAAATGGAATCAATAATAAACCTAACAACAACAACAACAACAACAACAACAACAACAACAAAAAGCCCTAGATCAGATGGATTCACAGCTGAATTCTACTGGAGATACAAAGAAGAGATAATACCAATCCCACTGAAACACTTCCAAAAAATCAAGGAGGAGCAGATCCTCCCTAACTAATTCCATGAAGCCAACACCATCCTGCTATCAAAATATGACCAAGACACAAGGAAAAATGAAAACTACAAGCCAGTATCTTTGATAAACATGAATGTAAAAATCCTCAATAAAATACTTGCAAACTGAATCCAGCAGCACATCAAAAAGTTAATTCACGACAACCAATTAGATTTTATTCCTGGGATGCAAGTTTGGTTCAATGTATATAAATCAATAACTGTGACTCACTACATAAACAATATTAGAAGAAAAAGCAATATGATGATCTACATAGATGCAGAAAATGCTTTGATAAAGGTAACACCTCTTCATAACAAAAATTATCAAGTAACTAGGCATCAAAGGAACATACCTGAAAATAATAAGAGCCATCTATGAGAAATCCATATCATATTGAATGGGAAAAAAGACAATAATCCTCAGTCTTACTATTCCTATTCAACATAGTACTGGAAGTCCTAGCTAGATAAATCAGACAAGTAAAAGAAATAAAAGGCACTAAAATAAAAAAGTAAGTCAAACTATCTCTCTTCACTGTATGAGTCTATAACTAGAAAATATTGTGGAGCCCACCAAAAGTCTCCTGCAACTGATAAACGACTTCTGTGAAGTTTTAGGATACAAAATCAATGTCCAAAAGTCAGTAGCATTTCTATACACCAATATCTCATTCTAGTTGAGAGCCAAATCAAGAATGCAACCTCATTTCCAATAGCCACAAAAATATAATAAACTAAAATACCTAGGAATACCTCTAACTAAGGAGCTGAAAGACTTCTACAAGGAGAACTAAAAAACACTGCTGAAAAAAATCAGTGATGACAATAAACACATGGAAAATCATTCCATGCTTGTTGATTGAAAGAATCAATGTCATTAAAATGGTCATATTACACGAAGCAAACTACAGATTCAACACTATTGCTATCAAACCTGCCAATATCATTTTTCACAGAATTACAAAAAAGTAATTATAAATTTTCATGGAACCTAAAATGACCCTGAATAACCAAAGCAATCCCAGGCAAAATGATCAAAACCATAGGCATCCCATTACTTGCTTTAAACTGTATTATAAATCACTGTAACCAAAATAGCATGGTACTGGTACAATAATAGATACATAGAGCAATGAAAAAGAATACAGAACCCAGAAGTAAAGCCAGACACCCACCGTTACAATCATTTGATCCTCAACAAAGTTGACAAAAATAAGCAGTGGGGAAAGGACTCCTTATTAAATAAATGGTGCTGAGATAACTACCTATCTATATGTAGAAGAATAAAACTGGACCACTATCTTTCACTATATACAAAAATTAACTCAAAATAGATTAAAGACTTCAATGTCACACCCAAAACTATAAAAATCTTAGAAGTTAACCTAGAAAATACCATTTTGCATATTTGCCTTGGAAAGAATTTATGATTAAGTCATCAAAAGCAATTGCCACAAAATCAGAAATTGATAGGAGACCTAATTAAAGCAAAGAGCATCTACACAGCCAAAGAAACTATCAACAATGTAAAGAGACAACCTACAGAATGAGAGCATTTATTTGCAAACTATGCATCAGAAAAAGGCCTGATACCCAGATTCTCTAAGGAACTTAAGCAACTTAACAAGCAAAACAACTCCATTAAAAGTAAGCAGAAAGTATAACCAGGAACTACTAAAAAGAAGGTATACGAGTGGCAAACAAATATATGAAAAAATGTTCAACATCATTAATCATCAGAGAAACACAAATCAAAACCACAATGAAATACTATATCATACAGTCAGACTGGCTATTATTAAAAAGTCAGTAAATGGGTATCTACCCAAAAGATTATAAATCATGCTGCTATAAAGACACATGCACGCACACGTTTATTGCGGCACTATTCACAATAGCAAAGACTTGGAACCAACCCAAATATCCATCAGTGATAGACTGAATTAAGAAAATGTGGCACATATACACCATGGAATACTATGCAGCTAAAAAAAGGATGAGTTCATGTCCTTTGTAGGGACATGGATGAAGCTAGAACCCATCATTCTGAGCAAACTATCGCAAGGACAGAAAACCAAACACTGCATGTTCTCACTCATAGGTGGGAATTTAACAATGAGAACACTTGGACACAGGGTGGGGAACATCACACACTGGGGTCTGTCGTGGGGTAGGGGGAGAGGGGAGGGATAGCATTAGGAGATATACCTAATGTAAATGACGAGTTAATGAGTGCAGCACACCAACATGGCACATGTATACATATGTAATAAACCTGCATGTTGTGCACATGTACCCTAGAACTTAACGTATAATTTAAAAAAAAGTCAGTAAACAACAGATGCTGGAGAGGCTGTGGAGAAAAGGGAATGCTAATATACTGTGCGTGGGGATGTAAATTAATTCAGCCACTGTAGACAGCAGTTTGGAGATTTCTCAAAGAACTAAAAGTAGAACTACTATTCAATCCGGCAAACCCATTACTGGGTATATACCCAAAGGAAAATAAATTGTTCTACCAAAAAGACACATGCACCCATATGTTCATCATAACACTATTCACAATAGCAAAGACATGGAATCAACCTAGCAGCCCATCAACAGTGTGGGTTGGTAAAGAAAATGTGATAAATATACACCATGGAATGCTACACTGCCATAAAAAAAAGAACAAAATCATGTCTTTTGCAGCAACTTGGATGCAGCTGGAGGCCATTATCCTAAGTGGATTAACACAGAAACAAAACTAAATACTGTCTGTCTCACTTATAAGTGGGAGCTTATCATTGGGTACACACGGACATAAATTTGGGAACAACAGATACGGGGGACTATTACAGAAGGGAGGGAGGGAGGGGTAATATTTGAAAAGTCCCTATTGGATACTATGCTCCCTACCTGAGTGACAGGATCATTTGTACCACTGATCTCAGCATCATGCAATATAACCATGGAATAAACTTGTGCATGTACTTCCCAAAAATAAAACTTCAAAAAAAAAAATTGACTCTTATACACTCACTAAGATACTTATATTTTTTTTATCTTAACAAATGCTGCTTGGGCTAGGGGTGAGACTTATTCTTCATTACGGAGTGGGACATAGCTGTGAAATGAATCATCAAATGGTGTTAAAAGTGCTTTTTGATTTATTTAAAGTCCCATAAGATTTTGCATTTTATTTCTGGAGATTCTTTAAAATTTTGATATTTTTGAGATATTGAATTTCTTTTCTTTTAATGTTATCTTTATGTTCTAATAAATTGTGATCTATTCAGAAATATGAGTTTTTCTTATACATTCTAGAGCAATGTCTGGTGTGTAGAATATCAGCAATTGTACAATGAGTGAATAAATGAAGAGGGCATAGGTAGATGCCCTCTAAAATGAAGAGACATAGATGACATAAATGAAGACATAAATGAAGACATAAATGAAGACATAGAGACATAAATGAAGAGACATAGGTAGAATACTTGGCAACATATCTAGGAGGTATATTGTATGTTTGGTAAAATGGACAGTTTTGCTATTGCTCTTACTAAAGTAAAAATAGTTAACTCTTGAATTTACTAATCTTATATAGTTTTTTTAAAATAGAAAATAAAATACAAATGTTAATAGCTGTATTATATTCTATGATATGAACACATTAAAACCACTTCCAACACATTTAAAAGGATAACTTTTCCAAGTAAATGGCTCATCACATGACTTTGTAGTGAAAATGTTGATTTGCACCCTAATTCATTTCCAAGGCCCAACTAAATATCAAATTAATATCCCCAATTTTGATGATACGGCCCCACACTTGTTGCTTTTTCTTGCCCAAGTGATCTGTGTAGCACTCCTTGATGTTCAGTGAACACTCCTGTATTCAATTCCTCAATTCTGCTTTGTCTACATTTTTTTCTCCTCTTTAGTAGGCCCTTCCTATCCTCATCAGTTTTAGTTAAAGCTTTATCCATGTTTTGGGACCCAACCTAGATTTCCATTCCTGCATGATATCTGTGATTTCTTTTGTTTAAAAAATAATATCAGTCACTTTTGCTGGATGCCATAGCTCACACCTGTAATTTCAGCACCTTGGGAGACTGAAGCAGGCAGATTGCTTAAATGTAGGAGTTCAAGACCAGCTTGGGCAACATGGTGAAACTCTGTCTCTACAAACAGTACAAAAATTAGCCAGATATGTTGGCATGTGCCTACAGTCCCAGCTACTCCGTAGGCTTAAGTAGGAGAATTGCTTGAGTTTGGGGAGGTTGAAGTTACAAAGATCACGCCACTGCACTCCAGCCTGGGGCAGCAGGATGAGACCCTGTCACAAAAGTAAAAATAAAAATAACCACTTTCTCCAGTGGCAGTCTCTTAATAAAAACGTTGAAGATTTATGTACCAGCTGAGCACGGTGGCTCATGCCTGTAATCCCAACACATTGGGAGGCTGAGGCGGGTGGATCACAAGGTCAGGAGATTGAGGCCATCCTGGCTAAAATGATGAAACCTCATCTCTACTAAAAATGCAAAAAATTAGCTTGACATGGTGGCATGGACCTGTAGTCCCAGCTGCTTGGGAGGCTGAGATAGGAGAATCGCTTGAACCCGGGAGGCGGAGGTTGCAGTGAGCCTAGATCGTGCCACGGCACTCCAGCCTGGGCAACAGAGCAAAACTCTGTCTCAAAAAACAAAAAACAAAAAGACTTACATACCATATAGTCTGACATACCTTTCTAGTTTGGAAGCTTTAAGGACAGAGATGTATATTGCATCTACTTGTGTCTCTTACATAATTTCGCACAGAGTCATAGATATAAGCAAAGGGTGTTAGAATTAATTAAATTATATTAACACAAACTTGAGGCCCTTCAACATTTGGTCTAATTTTCTTTCCTACTGAAAACTAACATCACGAAGCTCCTCATGTCAGACACAAGAGTGGAAGTCATTTTACAAGACATAGGTAGAATATTTGGCAACATATCTAGGAGGTATAGTGTATGTTTGGTAAAATGGACAGTTTTGCTATTGCTCTTACTAAAGTAAAAATAGTTAAGCTTGCTATTTGCCAAGTAAAGATTTATTCTAAGAGAACTTTAAAATTTTAGGTTCAATTAAATAATAGGGACAAAAGGCTCAAGTATAAAGAAGGACAACAGGAGAGGGAGCTGTGTTATGATATTATCTAATGTATCTAAGTAGTATATATCATAGTATATATCAAAGTATATATCTTTTTTCCTTCATTAGCGTGCACACTTATTTACTAATTTATTTATTTGTTCACTAGGCTACATGAATGTAAAGAAGTTATCTCAAAAGGTGTAGGCATGGTGATTATATCATTCTTTCCCCACGACCTATTCAAATAACATTCAAGCATTCTTTCCTGTCCTCTTGTCTCTACTTATTTAATCATGATATCTTTTTCATAGATCAGTCAGATCTTCCTTATTCCTTCTAAATTTACTTCACTTGTTCAGACTTAAACGATCTTTACTTCCACCAAAGGTCTTTATAATTTACTGTTGTTCTTAGTTTTTTTCCAATATGCAAATACATGCTGACCAATAATTTATTTACAAATACTGTTACTAACTTGCATACTTTTTTAAACTAAAACTTCTGCCATCTGTGCAAATACAGTTTAAATTTATACCTTGTCTGTATAATAATGCACAATCAGAAATTTTTTTAAATGTATATAAATATTTTAAAATATTTGTCTTATAAATTTAATAAGTTAAAACAAGAGTTTTTATTCTGTACAAATTATTGTCCCAGCCAGAGTCCTCTCTTGGCTATCCAAGTTATCCACACTTTTTTCTGGATTTTCTTTCTGAATAGCTTCAGAAAGGCCTGATATTTAATGTACTAACATATCCTATGTGTGTACTGTGTACAGAATGCCTTCACTGTAAACAAAATGGTAGCATACCTGAACATTCCTCCTCTCTTAAGGGATTGAAAAAAAAATAGAGATGGGGTCTTGCTATGTTGTGCAAGCTGAACTCAAATCCCTGGGCTTAGGCCATCATCCCACCCCAGCCTCACAAGAGCTGCAATTGCAGGCACCTGCCACCATGCCCAGTTCTATAACGGATAATTCTTAATTGGCTGTCAGGTACAGTAAGTCACTGGTAAATCTTGTCAATGAATGACAACTCCAGTCTTTTCAAATTTTGGTATCTAAGGGAGGTCCTGGGACCAATATCCTGCACTAAAAATTGCTTAGGAAAATTTGTAAATATTCATTAAGTTATGCACAAATAATGTAATCCAGCAATATCTGTAAAAGTAATTAACAAAAAGAAGCTCTTTTACCTGTTTATAGGGAGATGTGAAAAATATTCATAGAGACACTATTTTTATAACAATAAAGTAAATAACCCAAAAGTTCAGCCAACAAAGGACTATCTAAAAATGTTATAGAATAATCAAACAGTAAAATACTATATGGCTGTGAAAATAAATTAACCAGAGCTATATGTATTGTGTGAATAAATTTCACAACAATGTTAGGCTGAAAACAGGAATTTAAAGAAGGTTGCTTACATTATGTTTCACAGTCTGGTTTTATTTTCACAGAGAGTTTACTAAAACACATTGAGGCAGTGAAGCTGTGAATGAGGCCTGAGAAATATCGCAGATGGGACACTGGGCCATGGACTAGACATCAGGCAGGGATATGATTTGTATTTGCTGCTTCTAATCTCATTTTGGCCAACCTCCAGCCCTCAGAAACGGTCCAAGTGGAACATAACTATCTATGGAGGAAATGAGCATCCTCACCTGAACCACAAAAGAAGAGAAGACATAATATTTCATCTGCACATAACCCAGAAAAGCCATATACAGATAATTATGGAGCCAGGCTCATTTTAGGTCAAAAGACAATGACAATGCCTCTTGAATTACACTGCTCCAATCCACCATAGACTCTTAGTCATAAAAATAGTTTCTAGTTTAGGGTCATCTGTGACCTAAGCAACATTAAATATTTTCTTCTGCAAAGTTTGAGTAAAGGGAAGAGGGGGGAAAAAAGTCCATGTGTAGCTTTTATATTTTAAGGTAACAACCACTTTGATTAGATTAAGACCATACCTCATCAAAAAGTGAGACCATATCACATTAAAAAAAAAATATGCAAGATGTAAAGAGTTTAAAATCAATTTCTTTAACATCTATGCCCTAAGACATTATTTTTAGTAATATATTTATGTGTGTAATTCTACAGAATACATTATGTAGCCAAAGACACTGACAACATTTGCTAACTTCAAACCCAACGAAGTTCTGTGAATGCTATTATTTGGGTTATTTAGCCTCGGTAAGTTGCATTTTAGTGCTTAAAATAATGCTGATCTCACTACTACAATGTGCTTCGCATTCCCATAAGTACTAATCCTGATAGAATTATACCACAGGGAGACCCATAATTGTTCGTCTCTTTAATGTAATTGCCATAAGAATTGCCATTCTTGGAACTTTGAGAGGATAGCTTGAGAACACATTGGGCTCATTGAGTCTGTGTAGTTACTTAGATACTCATCACTACTCTATATATTGACTCAGATTTGAAACTATACGGAGGTTAGTGGAAGACCAGTAAAAATTCCTGGACAAGTATTAGCGAGGTAAAGCCTAGCTCAAGGTACTAACATTAGATAGGTTTGCATTCAAGAAAAAAAAAAATTAAATAAAACAGAGAGGGTAACATAAAATTATAAATAATAAGTTCCAAAGTTAGGACTGAAATATCATGAATCCTTAAAAACTAAATTACTGTCTTAAAATATAGGAACTATCAAAACAAACTCAGCATAAACACAATGGTAACAAAAATTTAACTTTTCTTTATCAGTTCATGTTAGAAAATGCAGACTTTAAAATGGATGTTGAAGAATGAAATATTTGACTAATAATGTAGGGCTAAAATATACTACTGGTTTCTATATTTTGTCAAATCCTATCAAATTTTAATCTTTGTATCAAATTCTAAACTCCCTGTCAAATCCTCATGGGACATTTTTAAATGTTGATTGTATATTACTCTGCAAAAGAAATCTCAATAAAATTTCAAAAAGTATCAAATAGTACAGGCTACATTGCATAACCAAATATATAAAAGTAGTAAAAATAACAAGAGAGAGAATGAAACAAAGCAGAAATGTAAAGAAATATGCTATAAGAATGTTAATTGAAAGTAATGTTGGTATCCAAATGAAAATTTTACAACCAAAATTTCTAAATATTTAGAAAATATTTATTTGTGTTTATGAAAACATTACATATCTAAACTTATGGATATTCCTAAAATTGTTCTAACAGAAAAAAAAATAAATTTAACGGTTTCCAAACTAAAGGAGAGAATAAAATCAAATCAATCATCTATGAATATTTAAGAATTTAAATACAATATGAAAGCAAAATATATAAAATAATAAAAAATAAATTAGTAAACAATACATGAATAAAATAATAAATACATAAGAAATAATCCTATGTAAAAAGAATATATTCTACAAAATTAAGACAGGGAGAAGCCATTTATGCACTAAAAGAGAAACAAGAAAAGTTACACCATATACAGAGGAAACTGAAAAAGTTAAAAAAATGCTTTGTAAAATTCATGCTAATAATTTGAAACATCAGACAAAATATAAACAACCGAATTTGAAAATGCTATTATAATGGAAAACCTAAACAGTTAAATATCTTGGAAGAAACTGGCAAAACTATATGAATTGCATTATTCATGAAATTAACTAACATTTACTAAATGCCAAACATGCTGAGTAATCAGTAAGCAGATCTACACAGATTATTGCCTCAGTTTTTGATGAGTATGTTATGGGGAAGTTGCATAACTTTTTCAAATTGTAATGAAGAAAATAATATATATTTTGTAAGATTAAAAGAAACTTTTCCATTTACCATTTTAATTAGCCAATCCAGCATTGATACCAAATTTAGAAAGATAAAAAGAAGGGCAAAACTTACAAATCAATTTAAGTGTAAAATACAAACATAAAAATCTACAACACTGGCTTCTATAATTCAATAGTATATTAAGTATATGTACATTTTATGTAAATAATGTTTTTCTCTGATTTAGGATAAAGTTATGCTTCAATGTTACCTGGGCTAACAAAATTGACCATATTAATAGATCAGAAAATAAAATTCATAATATCAATAAAATGTCAATAGGCATGTGAAAAAAAAAAACATTTAATCCTGGTAAAAATATTTTTTAATCAGGAAAATGAAGATATTTACCTTACAATGAAAATATGCACAATAGGCTGGGCACAGTGGCTCATGTCTGTAATTCCAGGACTTTGAGAGACCGAGGCAGGTGGATCAACAGGTCAGGAGATTGAGACCATCCTGGCTAACATGGTGAAACCCCGTCTCTACTAAAAACACAAAAAATTAGCCAAGCATGGTGTTGGATGCCTGTAGTCCCAGATACTCTGGAGGCTGAGGCAGGAGAATCGCTTGAACCTGGGAGGCAGGACTTGTAGTGAGCCGAGATCACGCCACTGCACTTCAACCTGGGCAACAGAGCGAGATTCCGTCTCAAAAA
>NW_016804510.1:2019672-2026181 GCF_001698545.2 Rhinopithecus bieti
TTTGCAAATAGTGCAATAAAATTTCAATGAAAATCTGACTAATTAAACTGAAAAGTTATTAGAATGGATAATATGTTCAAGAAAGAGGAATATTAACACAACTGATGCATACAAGAAATTGATAATCTATATAAAATAATCACTTATACAATACAATAGAGGCAAATAGTTCATTTAAAATAAGTTAATAAATTATTTGTAAAACAAAAAAAATGAAATATTTAGTGTATGTAAGAAAAAACCTGCACAATTTTAAGTTGTGTATTAGTTAACTAGTATTGCATAACAAATTATCACAAACTTAGTAATTCAAAACAATACGTATTTATTACTTCAAAGTTTCTGTGGATCAAGAATCTCAACACGGCTTCATTGGGCCATCTGCTTCATGAAACTGAAACCCATATGTTGGCCTGGGTTGCAGTTTCATGCCAAGGCTTGATTGAGGAAGGATCCTCTTTGAAGATCACTTGGTATTGACAGAATTTAGTTCCTTGA
Source organism: Rhinopithecus bieti (assembly GCF_001698545.2). Lineage (NCBI taxonomy): Eukaryota > Metazoa > Chordata > Mammalia > Primates > Cercopithecidae > Rhinopithecus > Rhinopithecus bieti. Next base: position 2,020,171 of record NW_016804510.1, read on the forward strand.
TGCCGTGAGACTAAGGGCCTCAGATTCTTTCTGGCTGTCAGTCAGAGGTTACACTTAGTTCCTTGTCATATGAACCTATAAATAGTGTATTGCCCAGTACACTTTGCTCTGTCCAAGCCAGCAAGGGAGAGGGTCTTGTAGCAAGAATCTACAATTTTATGTAACATAATCACGGGAGTGACATCTTTTCATCTGTAGCATTTTCAATTTGTTAGAAGCAAGTTAAAAATCCCACTCATGATAAATGAGATGGAAGTACAAAAGTGTAAATACTAGGATATGGATACCACTTGAGGGGACATCTTATTCCATACCAGAGTTAAAACACAATAATCAAATAATACTATGAGTTAAAGTACCAAACATTTACAGTGTCATTTCTTTCAAAATTATCAATATTTTGAAATTAATCCCAATTAAAATAATCAATTTTTTGAAATTGATAAAATCATCCAGTTTTTCTGGAAATTCATCACATAAGAAGAAACAGGAAATATTCAGGAGAAAGAAAAATAATAGAGGAATAAAGGAGCTGACATTTCCTAAAACATGTATTAACAGTAACCAAAAAAGTCACGAGAGAAAATGAGGAACCTGTAAAGAGTCCCAAATACATATTAGATTTTACTCTATGATTAAAATGATGCTATAATACCAAAATAAAGATGTATCAAAGATACACATTGAAATTGTGAAACTGAAATTGTGACAGGACAACATAAACTATTATAAGAAAGAATGGTTAAATAATTTTAGAATTTCCAAGTATGGAAGGCCTTTCAAAAGTTTAACCTAAAACAGAAGATCATAAAAGAGAAGTCTAACAAATAGATTGTATAAGATTTTATAATCATCATGTTGATGTATTATTTATTTTATACATTTTCTTTGTTGAAGTTATTTTATACCTTCAACAAAGAAAAAAGTACAGGAAATTTTTGGAGAATGTATGATAAACCATAAGCTGAATTAGCAAAAATTAAATGCCTGTTAGAAAAAATGTTAAAATTCAAACACAGTTTAAGACAAGCAAACTAACAAAAAACAGAAAGAACTTCATTTGAATAAGCCATTAAAGTAAGGTGACATCCATATGCAGTAGAACGAAATTAAACTCTAATATACACCATGTAAAAGAGTCAACTTGAAATGGTTTAAAGACTTAAATGTAAGACCTGAAGTTGTAAAACTATTAGAAGAAAACATAAGGAAAACACTTTATCACATTGGCCTGGGTAAGGTTTTCTTAATATAACCTCAAAAGCACAGGAAACAGAAGCAAAAATAGACAAATGGGAGTACAGCAAACTATTAGGTTGGTGCAGTAGCAATTGTGGATTTTGCCATGCCTTTTAATGGCAAAAACCACAATTATTTGTGCACTAACTTAATAAAAATTTCCTGCACAGCAAAGAGAGCAATCAACAGAGTGAAGAGAAGACTTAAGGAATGGGGAAAAGTATTTGCAAATTATATGTCTGATATGAGGTTAATATTCAAAATATATGAGGAACTCAATAGCAAGAAAAAAAAAAACTGATTTTAGAATGGGCGAAGGATATGAATAGACATTTCTCAAAATATATCATACAAATGGTCAAGAGGTATAATTATAAGGGAAATGCAAATTAAAATCACAATGAGATATCACCTCACACTTGTAAGAATAACCACTATCAAGAAAAAAGATACACATATTGGCCAGGATGAGGAATAAAGAGAACTCTTACATGCTCTTGGTGGGAATGTAAATTAATAAAGCCATTTTGATAGACAATGTATAAACTCTTCAAAAAATTGAAAATAAAACTACCATATAAGTCAGCAATCCCACTACCAGGTATACATCCAAAGGAAGAGAAAGCAGTATGTGGAAGAAACATCTGCACTTCCATGTACATTACAGCACTACTCAAAATAGCCAAGCAGTTGAGTCAACCGGAGTCATCCAAAAGGTTTATCAATGGATGAATGGATGAAGAAAATGTGGGGGTGTGTGTGTGTATGTATATCCCACATTTTGTGTGTATGTATATATGCATACATAAACACATACATACACACAATGGAATACTACTGCCTTAAGAAAAAGAAAATGTCATTTGCCACAACATGGATGAATCTGGAGGACAGTATGTGAAGTGAATAGGCCAAGCACAGGACAAATATTGCATGATTTCATTCATATGCAGAATCTAAAAGAATCAAATTCATAAGAACTGGGTATAGAATAGTGGTTACCAGGGGCTAGGGCGGTAGTGGGTGAGGGAGGTGTTGTGGTTAGTCGTGCTGAGGAGATGTTGATCGAAGCATAAAAAATTAAATTAGACAGGAAGAGTAAGGTTAAAAGATCCATTGTACAACATGGTGACTATAGTTAATAACAATGTATTCTATTCTTGAAAATCACTACGAGAGTTTTTAAGTGTGCCCACCATAAATAAATATGTGAAACAATGCATATGTTAATTATGTTTTTAGCATTCTTCTGTGTATACATATTTCAAAACATGTTGTACACAGAAATACACAATTTTGTCTGTTAATTTAAAAAATAAAGAAAATAAGGTGACATTTACTATATGTAAAGCAAACCAAAAATAAGAAGCTTCCATTGTTTAAAATGTATACTTTTCTACTACTAACTTGTAGTTAGATGATTTTTCCACTGTGCTATGCTTGTCACTATGTAGGGTCCAGAAAGCACGTAGAGAGCTAAAAACAACTGTGCAAGCCTATGGTTGGCAGCATGTTGGAATCAATCAAAGACAGGGTCATTGAATACTTAAATTGCTGTAATCTGATAAGCAGAAAGTTTGCCTAACATCTCTTTAGTACTACTGGTTTATATGTAATAATCTAATGGATCACAATAAGGATTAAAAATGCCTAGTTAAAAAATAATTATGAAAGTGTATAGTAAGCAGGTCTTTTTGTGATCTATATTTTTGATGCTCTGATATCTGCAGCCTTGCAAACCCTGAAGAGACCACCTGCCATCTTCCATTTCCCAGTTTCCTCCCACACAGGGTCAGCTAATTATTACAGATGATAAAATTATTACAGATGGTAAAATGTCAGCAAATGTGACTTTCATATGGATACTGACAGGTCCCAAGACAGACCCTCACCCACAACTACTTTATCAGGCTCTCATACTCAGGGATATTAGCCCCTTGACTTAGTTATGCCAGGGTCAGGTATCAGACAACTAGGAACAGCACTTATGTCCCAGAAGCCACTCAAATTATTCTAACGAGAAAATCCTAATTGTGCTTACCCTGACAATTCCTTTCTGTGAAAACCACAATACAGAATCTTGCCATATTAGGTACAGTGACTCACATCTGTAATCCCAGTACTTTGGGAGGTGGAAGCAGGAGGATCTCTTGAGCCCAGGAGTTTGAGGTTGCCATGAGCAACGATCATGTCACTGCACTCCAGCCTGGGTGATGGAGTGAAAACTCAACTCTTTAAAAAAAAAAAAATCCTGCCCAGGTTTTCCCCTTGCTCCCTGTGCCTCCTGGCCAACCCTGGTGCTTCCCTGTGGCATGGTGACATGGCCCTTTTGGGATCTGTGCTTATAACCAACTACTTTTTCAATGGCAGTAGTCTCCTGATCTGTTGGCCTGGCCATACCTGAATATCAATAAAACCTGTATTTTAAAATAAAAAGCTTCAGCAACAGACAACCTGGGGTGGAAAACAGATCTCTGGGATTGGCATAAAAATTATATAGATAAAAAATCAACTTTTGGTCAAATAATAAAATTAGAAAGAAAGGTGTGAAAAGTGTAAAAAGGAGAACTATCCAGGGACAGGCATTTCTTTCTATGTAAAACCAAATAATAAGGAAGAAAGATATTCCATGCACTCTTTAAAAAAATACTATATGAATTTTATGAATACCAAGAAGATATTGAGATGAGAGGGCAGAAAGCTGAAAGAAGAGTCAATAAATACAATGTGTTTAAGAAATGCATATACAAGTTATATTCTGACCACAAGACAATTGTTAATAATTGATACAGGATATTTTTAAACAGGATTATACCAGTGCAGATTTGCAATAAGAAATGAGTATGAAGCAGTATTTATAATTGCTAATTGATTTAATCTCAAATACATATTGAGTGCCTGTTTCCCACTTCACATCACTCTAAAAACTAAAGGGTCCAAAATTAATGTTATAATCCCTATTTTTAAAATCCCAGAAACTGGTGATAGAGACAACTAAAGAACAGAAAAATAAAACCTGCATGGTAAGAATACAATATGTGCTTTTGACTTTTAAATTGAAATTATATTCAAATACAGATATATGTTTTGAAGTTATAGGCATATTTTAAAATTGACTTCAAACTCATGTCATTGTTTTACTGTAAAAGTGTGTAAGTCATATATTTTAATATTACACCGGTATTTTAAATATTTCTTACATGAATTGTGGTCTTTCAGTATTATATGTATTTATTTAGTTTATTAATTAAATGTTAACTTTTGTTTTGCTAATACAAAGGCAAATTATTTTATATTAATTCATTCACTCTTTTAAATAAAATTTATACACTGTGCCTTTGTGGTGCTAGGCATTTTTCTAGGGGCTAGGCAAATATAAATTATTTTAAATAAACGTAGTTTGTTACAAAGTAATCTGAAATATAATTAAGCCATATTACCATTGTTGTTAATTAAGTGAAAACCAGTTTTCTAATAAAAACATCAAATGTACAGTGTGAAAATAATGGAGGAATTGTCTACTAATATAAAGAGAAATAAGTCTCTGAGAATCATTCGTCAGTAGAAGTGCCTTTTCAAATATGATAATACAAAACTCTTAGGTAGAGCATTTAAATCTGGATTTGGAAATAGAATATAAAGTTAGTGACCACAGTGTACTGTTACACACAAAATTCTAATGGAAAGGGGTCGAACTCAGGAATTGTAAATATGGAAAATCAGCTGAGTTCCAGAAATGATATAAACTTATTTAGGTTGGAAAAAGGCACGAGAATTCAAGTTAATACCAATTATTTTTGGAATAATGAAAGATTATTTTCAAAGGGACAATCACTGATTCAGAGAAATTAGGATGTGGTGTAAACAAAGAACAATTGACAAATCCCAAGGCAGTATACCTTCCCAGAGATAGTTTAGATTTAAATCCATCATCCTGTTCCAGCTTCACAATGAAAATACAAAATTAATAGTAATTTGGTGCATGGGATTGAAGTGATTATGGTGGTTTTGGTGTTACAATCAACAAAAACAATCTAAGCAATAAATACCCAAAAGTTGTTACAATAATATGAAGAGACTGTAAGGTAGTCTTCAGAATGGAAGGATATAAGTATGTAATATGAACAAAAAGGTAATGTCTACAGGACATCAGAGTGTTAGCCCCAGAATGAATCAGTTTCCGTTAGTTTATATTATATTTAAATTCTAGGAGAAGAAAATTGCATTGATCTAACTGAGAACAAATATTTGCCCCTAACTCAAAAGAATGTAGATATGATAGTCCATGATGAAAATGATAGTAAACCTGAAGAAGCAGTAAGTAGTAGAATATGGTCCACTCAATTATTTCTTTTTATTTTTTAAATGTTGAATTGCATTTTTGCTGGTCCTATAGTAAACCAATGTGAATGCAACTTTATTTTGGGGCAGGGGGACCAGAGTCTCACCCTGTTGCCCAGTATGGAGTGCAATGGTGCAATCACCGCTCATTGCAACCTGACCTCCAAGTTCAAGCCATCCTCTCACCTTAGCCTCCACATTAGCTGGGATCACAGGTGCATGCCACAATGCCTGGCTAATTTTTGTACTTTTTTGTAGAGACGGGTTTTCGTCATGTTACCCAGGCTGGTCTGAAAATCCTGAGCTCAGGTGATCAACTGCCTCAGCCTCCCAAAGTGCTGGGATTACAGGCATGCCACCATGCCTGTGAAAAGCAACTGTAAACCTCTATTTGGCATTTTTTTTTTTTTTTTTTTTTTTTTTTTTTTTTT